>NC_135564.1:18004430-18014430 GCF_964340395.1 Glandiceps talaboti | reverse complement strand
GTTTATCTAAAAACATACCATAACATGTATTTTTTTTTAAATTCTGAAATGGAACATGGAACAAGTATAGATGACGATGCGAATGAAAATTAAAAAGATTTGACCAGTGAAATAATAAAGATAGATTAAACTGTATTACCTTTTTCTTTGTCACTAATATCATCCAATAACTCATCTAATGTTATCCCATGATCCAATGCAAACTTTAGGTCCGAGATTAGTTTACCTTCGATTACAGCCAATCGAACTGAAAACGATAAAAATGTATACTTTTAGTGATGGATAGATACAGTAAAATATTCAATAGTTGTAACTGTCGGTATATTAAATTATTTACCGTTCGCGACCAGTGTCAGAACCCTGGGCGCCTTCATCTGATCATCTCAAACACACAGTTACCCTTTTACACCCTCAGGTAGAATCTCTCTAGGTTTTATGTATTGCCTAGCTAGAGAAAACGCACGCGCTTCGATGTTGGCAAACACAATGGCATTTTGTGAAAATGGAAACGTCGGTTTGTGAAGTTCACATAGATTAGTAAGAAAAACGGGTTACCATGGTTACATTTTTAAAGGCGCAGGGAGGAAATTTATGAGATTTAGAGTAAGTTTGGTGGTATAGAAAGAAAAAATAACGCCACTCCCCACTCCCCGAAGTAGAAAAAGTTTGCCAATGCAAGCAAATATAGGGCTACATGCCCAAGAAGGTTTTTAAAGGCATGTGAAGCTGCTACCAAACTTTCAATAGAAATTATCACGTTACTTGTCAATATGTCGACAATTATATCCCCATGGCAATAAATGATCATTAAGAAGTTCAGTTTCAACGATATGCGATGTGCACCTGATTGAGTTTCTTGGTTATGTTTTATAAGGAAGTGTATGTTTTGTTCTTACCACTTTGATCTTCATCTATTGTATCTTCCTCGTCATCTTCTTGGTTGTCGTCGTCTTCTCGAAGAGGAACCCCAGCTCCTCCTGGTACTGTAAACACATGTATAGTGAGTTTATCAATATTTTTCATTCTTGTTTCAAGTCTACACTCTAACTACTGTTAATGCTAAAACGATTCAACAACCCCGCCCTCCCCAACCCGCACTTGCTCTCCCTTAAAACATGCAAGTGACGGTTTACATGTAATCCTCTTTGCACTCCAAAATTCTGGGGTGTGTGTGGGGGGGGGGGGGTAAGGTACGGATGTGGGCATGTGTTGTTGCTGTTCTTGTTTTCATATTTTTTTATATATTGATGTCTTCTGTATACTAGTATGTCGACTGTAAGATACGTCGTGTCGTTCCGCCCTCACCGGCGACGAACCGATGTGTGAGGGAGCTCCGTCACGGCACACCGTACCACCACTGTAATTGATATGTGTTTATTGTGTAGTAACGCCACCGTTATTCCAGGTGTACACACATAGATGTATTATGAAGCACAAATAGTAGTCAGCCAAACTTTGCATTTTAGCTTTTTTGTTGAGGTTATTCGATCAATAATCTAAATTGCATTTGCAACCACGAATACCAGATCTGAATTCAATTGAAAACTAGTATAGAGTTTAAATGTCCAACACAGACAACTGCGTGATGGACTGAAACATATGACAGTTTACCATTTTACCAAATTGACGTAATTAAATAGATAGTTTATACAGAGAACACTAAGACTGAAAGTCAGCCATTTTTTGGCGCTCTTCTCATCCTTTTCCACAAGGGGTAGGGATGAGGGCGCCCCCAGCGACGTATTTTACAGTCTATACAAAAGATAGAACGCAGCGAATCGTTTTGCCCAGGTCTGTCTCCTTAGAAAGTTTTAGAAGTATTTTTTTTCAAGAAGAAAAGTCTGACCATGGCGAACTCTAAACTCTATACAACTTTGTAATGCACAGTACTAGTATCTACCTTCGATAGGACCTAACTCAGAGTTTCCAAAAGCACGATTTATGAAATAACCGTCCATTCCGGGATCGGCAACTGGACGATTTCCAACATCAACAACTTCCTTTTCTGTTGCTTCATCCTGTGACATCTCTCCGTTTAATCCAGTAATCTCCTCTGTAAGTTGTTGTTCTGTAACGATATGTAAGGACGAGATGTACAGTGATATAAGGCTTAGACTGATAACATTTATTACGTGAATTTTGAAAAACATGATGGCTCAGGAAACATGTCTTGTGATGGGAACCTAAAACAATAATTTCCTCGATCAAACATCGTTCTCAATATCAATTTTCAAAAAAAAAAATTCTACTTTGAGGATTGCTTAACTTTTAGCTCATTATACTTTCTTATCTTACATTTTGTTGTTTTGTACTTTATTACTTTTACTACATATTAAATCACGACATATTTCACTACAGATGGATGACTTCGACTGTACTATACTGTACCAACTAGTAAAAGCAAAATTTATGCAAAGAAATATGAAAAAGTAGATTTGCGCACGCACGCACGCACATGCACGCGAGCGCACGCACGCACGCACGCACACACACACACACACACACACACACACACACACACACACACACGCACACACACACACACACATACACACACACACACACACACACATGCATGCATATACATACACATACACATACACACTGGATTGCTTGTTAAAAGTACAACAATAACGATATTACCCTCCCGTTTCGGTTGAAATTCTTCATCCACGTTGTCATCACGGTGGACAACGCGTTCCTCAAGAAACTGTCTCAAGACGTCATTGTTGGTTCTGGTGGATTCCTTATCTTTCAGCATCTGTAGAAGTGGTGTAAGTAAAATATTAATTAGTAAGTAAGATCTCAGACCACTAGGGGGGCCACTAAATGCTACATTTCTGTGCGTGTAAGATATGCCCTTCTATTAAACAAAGTGTACTTCAGTAATTGACAATTTCTCTCTCAGACCACGTGCACAAGATAGTGCTAGTGGTGGTCTGAGCTCGTCGTATCAAGTACAGCACATCGGTTATAAATGGAGTTGGTTGGTTATAGCTTAAATTTAAAGACAGCGAAGAATTCATCTGATACAAAACTAGAGAAACTCGTTTGATCACAGACGCTATATTGTTCTGAGTAAACGGTTAAATCGAAAAAATAACACCCATTTAGTCAAATTTACAACAAATCTGATAGTCCCTATGAAATTTAAATGTCATATTATAAAAATATAGAAATTGTACATCATATATTTGTTATTGGTGATTATATTATACCAGTATATTGATGGTGCAAATCTAGAGATCTGATTGGTCAAGACATCAAACTAACACGGGTATACCACCCCAGGGAATGGTTTATCATTATCTAAAGATGGCAAATGTTACTTAGTTATCATTTCTTTCATAGAGCATATACAACGCGTAACAGATAACTAAAGCGTTTCAGCAACTTGCTCCATTCACTTAGAACTTTCATATCAGGTCTAAAATAACAATGTATTGACTGCTTTATGTGGTAGCTCTAAATGTCATCTAACTGTAAACAATGCTTACTGGTTGGCAAGGGTAGACCCTAACTGATCGCTATCAGTGACTGAAGTGTCAATGAAAGTTGTGACACAGTTGGGTTTTGTCTGCTGGCGACATTGTTTACAAATTGAATACATGTAGAGCGACCACGACTGGACTCATGATAATTAAACACTGTTATATCTTTTACACCTGATATGAACGTTGTAATTGAATGGGGCAAGTAACTGAAACGCCTTAGTTGTCTGTTACACGTTGTACGTTAACTTAACAATCACAAACCTGAAGTAACACTTTCTCATCTGATGTGAGCTCTCCACGATCCTCGTCTTCAGGTGCCATAAACTCTTCTGCCAAAAGTTCCCCGGCTTCACCAGTGTTATCTGCAGGGACATCGTCTACTGTTTCATCGTCTTCAACTTCGTCAAATTTACCGAGTTTAATTCCAACAGCTTGCTCCAAAGCCTCTGCTATGTCATCCACTTCTTCAAATTCTTCGCCTACACGACCATCTCGGTGACCACCATCTTCAAGTCTCTTCAGCTGTGTGATATATAAAAAAATCAAAATTATCAATCTGTGATATAATATATGTGAATAATTATAAATAGGTACGTTTAGAGCAGTTTACTCATTTATAGCATTCTCGCAAACCAGAGTTATTATTTCTACCACTACATTTCGAAATAAAAGTGGGAGGCTCGTTAAGAACGTTGCCGTAAAACAGGCCGTGGTTTGCGACAATGATTTATAGCAACTATGTAAAACGAAGGAAATTGAAATAATCGAAATTAATCGAATTAAAATTAAATTTAATAAACAAAGCTTTACTAAATATTATCATATAGATGAAGTCTAGCCAATTTATTTATTTATGAATTGAATGATGAAATCAGATGAAACAAAATTTAATTTCATGAAATGAAACGTGACAAAAATGAAATGTAGTAAACTTTAATTAAATTCCAGTAGACCGTTTGTTATTTCATTGATGTTAATGGAACGTTTGTTTGTTTATTTCGTTGATTTGATTAAAGAACAGGTGGTCTAATAAAACATTGGAAATCGATGAAGCTTTAAGACTAAGTACTTTAAACTCTTCGCCCACTGCATAAAGTTCAGGGCAATATACCCGTGGCAGATACTTGAATAAAGCACCGCCCCATGCCGTTGTATGTGGTATGTACACCCCCATTTCACTAAGACATTTGTGTCTACGCTTTTCACCACAAGCTTAGCCAAAGTGGACACCTTCTCGTAAAAAATACCTTAATTACTATCTATGCCAAAGTGCAAAGTGAGACGCCGTAGAAATAACAATTTTTTTCATGCTTCCATTTACGAAATTGCTATGATATTATGATGATACCGTCACTATTGCCATAGCAACATCTACACTTCGTACTGCAATAATCAAACGAATCACCGCGAGTTTATCTAGTGGATGTTATCTGTGAACGATTGTATTAGAATTAATCGAGTGATAAGAAACTATCATGAACAACCCGGATCTAATTGTATGGTATGAAATATATAGAAGATAATTATGTAACTTACGTTTCTTTGAAGATCGGCAAGCTGAGTATAGAATAAATGATAACATTTATTACATAAAATACCACAAGGAAAATATTGGAGATTATTTGGGACAAAATTAAAACATTTTCATATACATGTAATAACATTTTGTATCATCTAAACATTGCGTATTTTTCTTATCTTTTACTATTTGTGTACGATACTGGGTCTACTATTTGGTATAGAAGAAGTGTTTAGAATTGTTTATAGATTTCTATAATTATAATTTATTTGAACTATAAACTAGTTTCCTGTCAAAACTTTTTGACTTAATGTAGTATGCTCCTAGGCTTCAACTTTAAAATAAAACACTCTTATAGAATTTAAAATTTCAATATTCCTTTGTTCAAGAATACTCAAATTGGTTCTCAGTTTGGAGAAACTTTAGGAACTTTCTGAATTCAATCTAGTTGATTTTGAGGGAAAATGGTCAATGAGGCATATGATTTGTTTTAGTTTAGAATTATCATAACAGTCAGGAAAATTATGTACTTAGTATTACAATCAGTAGGATATTTAATTCTCCAAGTTTCCTACATTGCAGATCATAGCAACTTTCAAACGTATAGTATCAGAAGTGAATCGGCCAAGTCGTAATCGAGACGCTGTGACGTCACATGCATATTATACAAAGGCGTGACTATTAATACTCTCATAGTACGTGACGAGGTCATGTTGGCAACATATTTACTGATCCAAAACACAAATAATGTGTACATGAAATACCGAAGTGCATTGCGCAATATCCTGAAAGCATCAACGGCGATTAGTATGGTAAATATATTAATGGGTCTCACCTTCCGTTGTAGCAGGAGTACCTAGAACGAATTAATAAATACAGAAATGTCGAATGAGATAATGGTATTGTAAAATGTCAAGGTAAAGGGCATTGACAGCAATTTGGAAAACGCTTTAATCTCAGAACCTTGAAGGGGGGTAAAATAGTACTTAATCGTGGGGAGGGGGGCTTATGGAAAGCATATTCTTTACATTGTGTAATATTTTTAAGATGACGATTTTCAGAACTACACAATCTGGGATCCGCAAATAAATCAAATAGATGCAAAATTCACACAAAATAATTATATGTACATATACGTGTTGAATAGTAAACTAAATTGAAGCCTGTAATAAACATAAAAACCTTCCGACAAATGAATAAACTAACGAGCGCTATTATTTTTTCTGTAAATCAAACGGACACACATTTGTTTTATTGGGTAATTGGTTACATTTCCTTATATCCAGTGGTTATAACAAACTGAGAATGATGTATACACATGCCAACCACCTTGAAGAAAATGAACGACGCCGAGATAAAAAGACTCGTGATATTTCAGATTATGTCATCGCATTACCTTTTCTCTTGATGACGCTGCTTCTGCGTTGTCTGCAATATCGCTTCTGTATTTGATTCCTTGATTTTATTAGAAAGAAGAAGACAGGAAAAGAAATTCACGAGTCATGTAAACATTTATAAAATACGGACAGTTGAAAGTCACTAGTAAAATACACGATACGTTGAATGCATTGTTCAGTAGCAGATATGCTGTACTGAAAGTACAACTGTACACATGTACTCGAAAAATAAACACCCACTTTGACTTGGTTGCCAGAAAATCAATTTTGAAAAAATTTTTTTAATAGTTTCGTACAAGAGAAACCATTGTCATAAGCTAACAAACAAACAAACAAACAAACACAGATGACACTGGAAACGTGGAAATTACTTTATCTCGATTTTTGTTTGTTCAAGTTATGATTTCCTGTTAGATAAAATATGGAACGCAATAAACTTTCTATGACAAGCCTCAAAATATTAATATATTATGAAATAATTTATCACACAAATTAAAAATCATAAATTTTGCGACAAAATGTGCTATTTCTGGATGATGTAATGTGATTGACGCGTTAGGTGGTCAGTTGATGACGTCACTTCGCCGTTGTAATTCTCGTACGTTCCTGTCATATTACTCAGCAGGTTGCCACTACTACGTCATGACCACCTGCCGATAATTTCGATATAAGGTCACGTGATTGAGCATAAAGCTATGATTTAAAATACTGTTTGAACTACTTGACGGAAAAATGGTCATGTCAGTTTCACCTTGCCATAGTTGAAAAATATATCAGCACACTTTTATGTAGCTATCACTCTAGCTTTCCTCATTATAGCCCGAATATATTATACAAACAACTTGTGTTCGAGACATACCATAAAACAGAAAATACCCCTGCCTGTTGTCCCGTTGTGCCTAGAATCCATAACACATTTTTATCAACTTTAATTATTAGTTGGAGATTTTTCAACTCTGTACAAATATGTTGATTCAATTTAGTATGTGACATACCGTTGTTTGTATTATGTTGCATATTACCGTCATAGCTGACTGTCATATTTCTGATTGTAGAAGTTAAATAATGTACTCAAATTAATTAAACTAATTCTTAGATTTAATTAGTATTCATACTTCCGACGCACTAACATAATTAAATTTTCTAACCACAAACAGTAGCTCGAGTTACGCCGTATTATAAGCTAATTTCCGGTTTTCTTTAATTAAATTCAGCTGTGACCAACTATAAGAGCCACTTGCACCAAGTGTGTACGTTCACAGGTGTGAATATTTGACTTTTGACTGCCCTATCAAACATAAACAGGGCTATTAACTAAATGAGTAAGATGGAAAAACGTGAGTCAGCCCGCCAACCATGGGTAACTCGTCTGGATCAGTTTTATCAGCCGATTTTAACGTATATAAGTTCAATTTATTACAGATGTCAAATATATAGGTTTGGTGAAGATATGGGGGTAAAACTTAAGTTAAGATGTCCACAGTACATGCGTTCAATGGTAGAAGTTAGTAGCAGTACGCAAAGTCGTAAACAATAGAACCAACTAACCTGTTTGGAGTGGAGCTGCCGTAAGTGAGCACACAAAAACACACACCACCAATGCTACCTGGATGTACACGTTCATGTTTTTAGTAGACCGACGAAGCAATTTTACCGATTTCAGTTGTAATCCTAATGGAGTGAGTACAGTCAGTCGATGAATCAATACATGTGCGTAGACTTGTGATACAGTACTGCCAATGAATGAATAGCCAGGAAGCTGTTGTGACGTGAATTGGTCAAAGTTTACACACCTATACACACCACACCTTGTCAGGCGCCGTTACACCACGTGACTCTAAAGTTTGTTCATGGATTGAGACGTCAGAAGAATGTATTTGCTAAAGTACTGATTGGACCTGCTGATAAAGCCTAAGCTGAGTGGTCATTTCATTCATTCAGACAAATGAATTAGGACACCATATCGGTTGGCATAGTAACTGAAAATTGAACATGACTGAAGTCAAGGTGATGTCATGGATATTGCCAAAGTTTCTTATTTTGAAATAAATAAATAAGTACATATATTTGGTGATGTAACAAAAGTATATACACCATACTTTAAAAGTTCAAGTGGTGAAAGGAAAAAATGGATTGTCTCAACTGGTCGGTTTTTAAACATCTAAGTGGCGTTTACCCTCAGTTTTTACAGACAACATCGTTGATATTCAAATTATATTAATTTTAATAATAACAGTAATGATAAATTAAAGAAAGTACAGTATGATAAATAATGACGAATTATTCAAATTTTTTGCGATTACGTTGAGGGCGACGAAATAATTCATTGAAACTTGAATCATCGACTTGTTGCCTGATGATGTTACCATCCAGATTGCACACACTCCTCCGATATACTTACTTTATTTACTATCGTTTTCTTTCATTTTGTTTTAAGATACTTTGTAATTACAGGAGAAACGAAGATGCCGTGGCGTTTCACCAATGGGACATAAAGCTTTTGGCAAAAATGATAGAGACAATTCAATTCAAGACTAAAGACACAGCAGACACAACAGGATCCTTTGCCCAATCTCATTGCTATTCTGTAACAGTGCAGTAGAAACAGGCTTCCGGTGAAAAAACAACGCATGGACTCGATGACTTTAACAGATTCAATTGTTTACTTTCCAACTGATTATCAAAATGTTACCTTGTCTGCTCCTACATCCCCACTCAGTGTATGCGGTACCTCTATAATTTTTCTTTTGCATTTACAACGAGTAACACTGAAGTAAAGCACTTTCTCTATATGCTACACTCGTTTATAGCATTCCATTACAACTTAGCCGAGGCTAACTTGTATACCTATTATCACATGCAAAAAGCGCCAGCACCATGTGTTGCTTGGCGAGGGGGTAAATGAAACAAGTTTGCCTTGGAATTATATTAACTGGAGATTATCGACAATGAATAATTCGGTCAATCATGGCACTGCGCTCATTGTATATCACGGCATAGAAGTATAAACGTTCATACTTCCGTGACCACGTACAGTTTCTGCGACTTGTCACTTGTTTGACGGGATACAATAATTGTGGCACACTTGTTTGGCAAATCGATCTGACGCAATTGCATGTAGCTTGTGACCGTGGCACGAATAGCTTGGGCCAAAATCTATAATACCGTTGAAGTGTAAATAATGTTTATACGGCTTCGACGATAATACAGACTCGACTATTCTCGTGTCAAATCCCAACACAAACTTGTTTTCCTTCCAGAGAACTTGTGATATTTCGTGCGATCTATGTAAATTATCAAAATCTCGTGTGAGAAATTGATATTGTAGTTGAAAAGAGCAAGAATAACAAGAGGGGAAATTTAAGGGACAACATTTCTATATGCACGTGTATTGTGCAAAGAACCTGATATCTTTGACCACGTTGCCGTCAACCGAGCAATGGTAAACTGGAAACCTATCAAGTTATACACACTGTCTACTATAAACAGGGGTGAACATTGACAAAGGAATAACATTGACAAATGGTACAGAATGTTTTTGACTTTTTCAAGAAACATCTTTCAAAATTTGACAAATGTTGGGGCACGCT
>NC_135564.1:17924430-18001930 GCF_964340395.1 Glandiceps talaboti | reverse complement strand
ATCTGCATTCAGGCACTCTGACTAATAAAATCAACAAGTTTATAAGCCAGGCCTCAGGGTGCCGCGAACTGCGCTACACAAGGTTTTTCAACTTGAAACTTCCCCCTGTAGGCCTACAAATTAGTACAATTTTATAGTTATGTTATTGCGCAAATTTCGACAGCAGTCGCGGAATTTCACGAACCATTGCAATGCATATGAGAGTAAATATAGAAAATTTAATTATCTGAAATAATTCTTTGGTATCCAGTCACAAATCAGACAACCACAAATTGAACACGTGACAGTGATATTAACTGTACACTATTTATACTTTGCATCACCAGTGTATATTGTACTTGTGAGTTGATTTAATGTATTTGTATGATTACAAAGCCTACGAGGATTTCAGAAAGTTACGGCTTACTCTCTTCAGAAATAAAAAAGGAAGCGCAAAAGATAAAGAAAATTCACCTGTCTCATTTTCAAATTGGGATTCAGAATACTTTGACAAGACAAGGAACTTGAAGGAGGGTCACTTATTAGTACGACGGAATCGGGGGAGGGTCATATTTTACGCAACAGCTCGGGCATGAACCCCCCCCCCCCGGTAATTACTGAAGGCTTCCTTACGACGATGTTTAAAATAAAACTGTTCGATTATCTTGGGCTGAGATCATGATTAAATTTAACACTTCCGTCAGTAGTATAAATAAGAGATTATTCGTATGTTTTTTCCCGTTGGAAAGAAATATGAACAATACACAGTCAACATCCACAGTGCGTATCGCCCACCCCTCTACGATGAATGGTATCGACTTAGTGAATCATAATCGATCCACACATGTCACCTGACAATTGGGATGGTCAATATGGCGGAATTTCACATTGGGTAGGTGTACATTCCTAGCAATATTCAGTTATATTGTTTTTATGCTGTATGTAGGCCTATAATTGTGCATTTTAAACAAATGGTGATAATAATTATGTAGTAATATTTCTGAATACTCCATAACTTACAGATATTTTGACCAGATATAGCTACAAAAATATTTTGTTGACATCTTTTTCAACGAGTGCGTGTATGGAGTATGTATGTAGGCCAGTATAAACCCTTGTCTAGCCTTTCCGTATACCGTCTGCCCATAGCTTTGGGATTATTGTTTGCAGTTATATTTCCTGCACTGTTGACATTTATCTGCGTCGACTCATTAGTCGCTGTCAGTGATGGCGATGAAAACTGTCATTTTTTCTAACCAAACGAAAAGAATGGTACAAAAATATCAGTGGTACACGCATGATATAGACTTCTAAACAACGAATCCAACGATCATGGCGACATAGCCGAGTTACCATACGCCATCTGGTTGTCAACACGATATCCGTGTAATATTTCCGCATCAACGGATAATTTTATACTGCCATTTATTGTGACAGCTTTCGTGCTAGCATGCTTATATCGCCAATAGAAAATTTATCATTGTCCTGAAAAATCTTAACATGTTACACATTTTATTTATATACTGATGTAGCCGTGGGAGGATTTTCTCTCTCAAATATATTATGTGGAGGGTGACTTTTCAGACTTTTGCATGTGTTATTTTCAGTGTGAATTTACAGAATAATTGTGATCTGGAATATGTTTTAATACATTCCAGTGATGAAGTAATGCACTATACTATAGGCATGACCTCAATTCATGAACTTTCGACATCTCACTGCATATTCTAAAAGTGTTCCCTTTTTTATTAGTTTCCCACACTAAAACATCATCATATGTGCATGTATGTATGTACGTACGTACGTACGTACGTACGTACGTACGTACGTATAGTCATGGATGTATATACATCCATGGTATAGTGAAACCACAAAGGGAGAACAATGAAGTATGATCACACCACATGACAAGTGTCACTTGATTTAGACCAGTGATGTCATAGGGTGGAGCTGAAACCTGTGTGCCTCCTAATTTAGGTCTACCCTACTATTGTCCATTGACTGTTGACAGGAATGAGTATCATGTAATGTGATGCTGAAAAGGAACATGACTGTAATTGACTGACATTGTTGAGTTATTTGATTCTTCCCTTGGTGCTGAAAAAAAGTAGATGATATGTAAATTGGATTATGTACAAGGTAATCGTTCTGCTGTTGTGATAATATATCTATCAGTTATATGGATTTATGTATACACTGGTTTATAATGATTTAGAAGAATGTGGAATTGAAAAAAAAAAGACAAATAATCACCACATTTTGTGCACCTCCCCAGTAAATGATTTGATACTATTTGCAGGGCACTCCAGTGACAAAATAATGTAAGTGATAACCAACGAGTTGTGAGACTGATGTTGACCTCTGAACAGTGATATTGACCTCTGAACATTGATATTGACCTCTGGACAGTGATGTTGACCTCGGATTAGATTGGAATGGTGATATTGACAACAGTGATATTGACCTGTGAGTGGTGATACTGACTTCTGGGGATACTGCCTTTGCAGTCATGATATTGACCTCTGAACAGTGATATTGACCTCCATCGCTGATATTTACTTTGAAGTTGTCATATTGACCTCAGAACAGTGATGTTGACCTCAAAGTAGTGATAACGACCTATGAGTCCTGATATCGACCTGCTTTGATAAATGATGACATGCAATAAACCTGGCGTGAATAAATTATGTTGTTGACCACTTGAACCTGTATAAAGAATGGCAAGCCAGTTAACCAAGTACAGATGCAGGAAATGTCGACAGTTTCTGTTTGATAATGTTTGTGTCATCCCTTCCCATGGTGCACTGGGGTATTGCATCAGAGAAGACAAGTGTACACTATGGTATTTGAATGATGAAAACAAGGAGAGTTTACCAGACTGGATCCAACTGCAGATTAATGAGGTAATTAAGACTGAAAATATTGCAGAATTTTTAGTGTGAAAGTTTACAACACACTAATGTTTACTTCACAACTTTTCACAAGAGGGGTTGAATTCTGAAAACTACTTCTGTTTTAGATTGGACGAGGAAGGATAGGACACCCCCCCCCCCCCATTAAAAAAATGGGGGTTCGTTTTTTTTGGTTCCATAAATCAGTCAGAGACAGTGAAATTAAGTTAGATTGAAATGTTATACTTGTTTCTAATTTGCCATGATTCCAAAGTGAAAAACACAGTATATCCAGATTTTTTACAGCCAGTGAAGGAAGATTATTTTGTTTTTATACATATAGATACCTTTAATATAGGTTCATAAACTATTTAAAGTCATGCAATTGTTGTTTTCATTTTAAACTTCATTTGCATCCACTTCAGAGGAAATGTATGCAAATTGAAAAAGATGAATGGTTTCCCAGTGAAGTCAAAATGCAATATTAAAAGTAAACAGTACATATCCGGTAATTTTAAAACTGAGGTATTTTGTTTATGATTTGTTTGTATAAAGACAACAAGTATTAGGATGTCAGTAATGACAGAAATGTTGTTACACTGTTTAAGACATTTAAAAGTTAATCTAATTCCTACATGACGTGTTACAATTACTACCATCATCTCCACTCACATATAGGGAAAGTCGTTATTCTAACACAGAAATCTGTGCTACCCCGACTGCATTCACATAAACATGATGGCATTATCACGTCGCTACATGATTTTTACTTTCAGATGTGAGAGGTGGAGTTTGGTTAATGAGCCAATTGTCTAAAGGAACTATCCAATTGTAATGGCCAGTCAATTTGTGATGGATTTATACTACTGACGTGTCATTTACCCTTCGCTCAGCAATGGTAGCACATATTTCTGTGTTAGAATAACGACTTTCCCTATACATGAGTGGAAATGATGGTAGTAATCGTAACGCATCATATAAGAACTAGATTATTTAAAAGTGTATTACCAGAAAGAACCTCAGTTAATCAGTGAACATCTATGCTATTCTCCTGTAATTTCTTCATAACTTCGTCTGTGACTTTAATTTTCTCTTCATCCAATGCGAATAATTACGTCTGAAATTTGTAACCGTGGCAATCTAGTGATTTATACTGTGAAGTTTAATCTAAATATTTTCTTTGTTTCAAGGGTAACTGGACTAAGGGTAAGATTCACTGCCCAAAGTGTCATGGCCGACTTGGTTCCTATGACTACCTCGGTGTCAACAAATGCCCATGTGGAGTAAATAATACACCGAACATTCAAATCCTAAGAAGTAGAGTGGATGCCAGTAAAAAGAGTTTGTCATCAAGTGAGGTAGACATCGTGTTGCCTAGGAAACAAAGGACTTTAAAGATGGTAACTGATGCAGACAACGATTTGAACGATTTGATTTTGTCAGCGATGAATGATTCATTGCTGTTTGACTCAGGAAGTTGTATGGAATTTGAACATGAAAGAAATGCTGCAGTGATGCTTGGTGTCGTGAAAACTGCAGCCATCACGTACACTACAGCGCAAACAGATGCAGATACGTACTCCACCATCTATTCAGACTCCTTTCGTCTCCCTAGTTATCATTCTGATGAAGCCCCTCAAGCCCACAATGATTTCAACAATTATGACGAAGCCCCTCAAGCCCACAATGAATTCAACAGTTATGATGAAGCCCCTCCAGCCCACAATGATTTCAACAATTATGATGAATATGGCCAAGAAGAGCAACACTATAGTCGTCATAGTGTTGCAGCCTCTACCGCAGCACCTGAATCTAGAACTCACAAGTCTGTATTACGACAAGCCGACCCGTCTATCAATATACTGAATTTTGTCATGAAAGACAGTAGCACCCAAACAGAGGAAGATATTGAGTGTGTACAAAATAGTATCGTTACTCAAGATAGGGAGACACTCAGTGACTTTTTAACGGACACTGAATTGCAGGAATTCCAAGAACTCTGGGAAAGTCTTGAGTTTTCCGATGATAATAGTATGTCTGTTAATATCTATGGCAACGATTCTAACTCTATGCAAACAAATATCATGGTACAAACAACGCTGACTGCAATACCTACGCTAAATACAAGTATAGGAGGTGAACCCAGTGATGAGTTAGAGCGTGAACAGAGATCTGAACCTGAGAGGAGACAGATAAGTAGAAGGGAGAGAAACAGACGGAGACATGACAGAAGACGAGCTAGGAAACGGTTTAGAGTATTGAACCCTAACAGCAATACATATTCAGTTCTACAGCAGGTAAAAACGTGTCTTCTTATCGTGTAACTTAGGGAATGAACAGAATTTACATCAGGGGGCCCTGAGGGGAATATGTGGGTGTAAAGGGGGTGGGGGGAGGGGGGCATGGAAAATCTGATGGTCTGGTTTTATCTAGCTGCATTTCTTTTATTCTTAAGGAACCCAGGAAAATCATTTCACCAGCTTACATATCATGCAACCTCTTTGAAATAGAGTTATAGAAATTGACAATGCTGGCTTAGAAGAGACCTTCTGTTCACTGAGGTGAGGCATTCTGGGAAACAAACAAAGTGTGGAGCTCCTTATCCCTCTTCTGAGTCAGATTTGTCAATTTGTATAACTCTAGTTTTGAGAGGTTGAACAATGTAAAGTTGGAAATGACATAAAAGCATAAATAAATAAATACAACCTAAATAATATCAACCTTACCGTTGTTCCCTTTTTAAAGATACATGTGTCTTAGATTACATTGCAAACAAATTAACATCCCAACTTACTTAGTGGTGAAGTGAAAAGTCTGATGTAAGATAAACAACTAAATTACTTTAAGTTGGGGTGTGAGGTTTTGACCAAAATAAGTTTTCATTTAACAATTTTTTAACAATTCAAGTCATCTTTTTTGTATGGATGTCCATGTTTTTGTCTACGTACAATGTATATGGGGTGAAATTAAAAGATGTTATGAAAAGTATATCACTAGGAAAGAATATTAATAATCGTTTAATTCCAAATGTTTTAATATACGAGGGTTTTCATGTCTTTGTGGCACAAAAGAACTGAATGTAAAGTGTCCATATGGATGAGGATTGGCTGATTACTTTGGGATTTGAAATTTATGAAACAATTTTATCATGGCTTCCTACTTGCAAAATCAATCCGAAACAACATTGATAAAGTCTGTGTTCTTAACTCAATACATTGAAAACACCTACAAAAATGTGTGAAAAGTTTGTTATTGTACATACCACATTTATTAGGCTTTTGCAATTTACTGAGTTACACAAGGACTTGGTCTATATTGTTTCACATTGAGTTTTCAAGTAGGAAACCATAATAAAATTGTTTTGAAAATTAAAAATCCAAAATAAATACCACAATCCTTATCCATATGGCCACTTTAAGATTAATATTACCAGAGGTATGTGTACTTTTATTTTTTTGATATTTTAATGAAGTATAACCAAAAGACAACATTTCTACCTTCATTCCCATAATACCTTGCTGTTCTCTTCTTGGCAGGATTCCAATGTACAGAGTGAGTCCGACACAGAGAGTGAGACAGACACATCACACATAGATAGCCATTGTTGTCCAGTGTGTCTAGACGTGTTTTTCAAACCCCATATCTGTCAGCCATGCAACCATATATTCTGTGATCCATGCCTACGTCAGCTAGCACAGAATAACCCACTAACTACACCATGCCCACTATGTAGAAATATAATCAGACATGTCAAATTATGTAAAGGTGAGTATGAGATTTGTATTTTTTTTATTTCAAATATTTTTTGTCCATTATTTCATTTTCCACAGCATTTCTTGACAAAGTGTTGTAGCATTCTCGGCCAGTTTGTTTTCAATAAAATCATTTTTACGTTCTCTGAATTTTCTTGTACTTGCTCAGTTTTGACTGCTTCATGTATTGAAATGTGATTTCTGTCGACAGATTTTAACTGTCATTTTTTCAAAAGGGCGCCCTCATGTGATGAATCTTTCAAACATGGCGGCAATGGTAGTAAAGGGAATATGACATATGATGTCTCACTCAAGTTACAACCAGCCATGATGACAAATGACATGGAATATATTCAAATAATTAGATGATTTACTTTTTTCATACATTTGCATTGACACAGATTAACAAAATAATTTGACAAAAATGACATACTCGGTAACCATTTGCTTGATACAACAGGGTTGGTTAATACATCCAAGGACAAAAGCCAAAATATATTGTACTCCAGTGGCTGTATTAACCTTTTTAGTATTTTTGCCCATTTAAAAATAAATGAAACCTTTACATGATTCCATGAACCTTTTCATTCCTCTTTAATACTGTGTACACAATCACAAACTGTAAACAATCATGAAAGAGAGACAGGCTATGTACTTGATTGACAGGGGTTGATTGACAGGGGTTGATCACTAAGTGATCAAATCTCAGTAAGCATGGCAACATAAATAATTCAAAAATAAGAGTATAAGAACAACAAATATGAAAGAAATATTTAGAGTTACGGCTGTTTGGGTTTTCTGAGTAAGTGTCGAGTATGAATTTCTGCGCTAGCCTGGCAGCCTGAAATTTCAATTTCCCTTTTTAAATTTATACATATTTTGTCAGTGTTGTTGTAAATTTTTCACCAACTTCCTCTGTTTGTCATCAGATCTTGGCAAGGAAGTCCAGACACTCTACCCTGAGGAGTATGTAGCAAGGAGAAAAGCTGAGAGAAGAACTCTGAACAACAGCTATCCATTACCAGGATCTCCTGAGAGAGGGTTTTGGTCGTCTCTACTCTTTGTTGAACCTCCTCCTGTCAATCAAAGATCAGCCATGGCCTTCTCACAGTTTGGTGCCAGTGCCATGACGATGCCATCACCCGACCAACGTGAATACGCCATGCATGCTTTTTATGATGTTCCTAGGGGGCTCACTCTATTAGGAGTCACTCTATGGATGGGGATGTGTGTTTTTATAGTCTTTGTAGGCTATGCAATAGTTGTGGTCACTTCAAATAGTTGATTATATTTGTAATTAATTACAACCTACGTTTCTATAAATGTGCACTTGCAATATAGTTTATTACATGTGTCAGCATATACAGACTATTTTGCTCTTGTTTCAAAAAGGAACATCCCAGAAAATTTCTGGTAGGCGAAGCTCAGAATACCCAAGAACATTATACGATAAGAAAGGAGTACCTCATCAGCAAGATAATTTCATATCATATTTTGGCAATCTAAAGGATGAAAATGGTAAATTAAAAAAAAAAATCAAAATGAAAATTAGTCTGTGTTAATAAACAATTGTATCAGATCCACTTTTGTTTTCAAATACAAACTCTAAAATTGTTCCCTGAAATTATTTATCAAACACTTCAATATTTGTTAAACAGATTGACCCAGTATTCAGAATGTGACCTTACAGACACGTCAGCCTAATGAGGGTTCATAGATGCACGGACCAGTTTATGAAGTATGAGAACGCTAAGAAATCTGTGTGCCTTTCCAGACATTTTAATAATTATGCATCTTATGACTTCTGTACACTGTATTGTACAGGTAATTGTGCAACTTTGTATAGATTATGTGTTCAACTGGCAGATACTTTTTTTTTTTTTTGGGGGGGGGGCAAGAGTGAGGGTGGGGTGGGTGGAAATAGTTGAGGGATATGAATTGCATGTAAACCAAGGAAAAGGGGGGGGGGGAGTTTACAAATTATTTCAACCACAGACATTGCTTGAATGTGTTTAAAGTCAAAGTAGTTATCTCTTGTTAACATCAGCTATTATATATAGCCTAGAATCTATGCTAAGTTTCCCATACTAACTTCAGTTTACATTCACTACTACTGTATTTGTATTTACAATCACAACATTCAGATACACATCTGAAATTAGAGTACTAACAAAATTATATCTGTGTTAACATTTTGTGGTACAGAGCACTATCACTTCTCTTGTTCAATAAGAGAATACTTAGGACTATTATACCAACACAAACCAAGCTGAACGTGTTTGAACAGAAAATATGGGATTTATACACAGGTCATTCTACATCAAGACAATGTGTATCTACATATATCAATTCATAATGAGAAGGCCCCTTAGGTCACTTGCATTTTCCTTGGCTGAATAAAGAAAAGAAGAAAATATTGGGGAATAATTAGATTTATTCCCCAATATTTGTCTTCATGCAGCCAAGGAAAATATGAGTAACCTAAGGGGCCTTGAGTAGTGACAAACCCCTTAAGTCACAAGTATTTTCTGGCTGAATGAAAGCACAAACATTGCGAATAAGTGTAATTATACATTTGTACCTCCTCAAACATGATTTATGATAAATTGGGACAAATAACCAGGGCATATAGTCCATATTTTCTGTTCAAGGACAATAACTCGACTTGTGCATAGTATAATATCTACATATCTTTCACAACAGATGCATAGAAATATATGTTAAATTGTTACATTGAGTATGACTTTAAGCATGCATGACGGCATAGATTCAAGTCTACGGTTTCTACTGCTAGTTTTCATTCTGAAGATTTTATAAATTCATTTACAACTTTACAGGAAATTAACAGTCAACTACCAGTCCTGTTTGCTGTAATAGTTAAACATTCCCCCAATTTTTGTTGCTAGAGTGGAAATAATAAGGTGTCTCACAAGAATGGAAAATAAGTAACAAATGTGTTTGTCATCTCTCACCTTGAAGTTGAAGTATTCACAGCTTTGTCAACATGACCCCAAATGGTTAGTCTGATTGGCTGCCATCAATGACTCTATTTGGTACTTTGTTGTGTTTACAAGTTTTACAGATGGTGACATCACTACACTGTTGTATCTGGGACGCTCCAATGTAACATAGGCTCATTCTCATAAAACACAGTATGGATTCCAGGACTATAATTTGGGTATTAGTATACAAGGAATGCTGTGATTGGTTAATTTGTGACTGGATAATGGCAGCTTGTAACTGTTTGAGGGCGCACTAACATATAGAGAACTTTGAGTACTTCAACTTCAAGGGGAGAGAGATGAGCAATGGTGAAATGAAAACCCCTTGATTATTATTAGATGTGATCTTTTGCATCCAATGATGTCATGTATTGATTTGGTTTTCTGGTATGACATGCTGGTTGAAATTTGTATACTAAATAAATGCTTGAAATACCGGTCACTTTTGTTTGCTTCAGGTTGAATGAATGAAACATAGCGTGCAGAGTATGAAGAATGTGCCAAGAATGAAATAAAGAAAAAACTTCAAATACAAACATTTACATCAATATAATTCTCTTTATTAACAAAACTCAATTGAAGTTATGTATAGGTACACATTGCAGTCATGCAAATCTTTTTAAACAAGGCCAGAAAACAAATAATGTCTCTGCTTCAGGGAAATTCTATTGAAGGTATATATACCCGTTGTGGTCCTATAAAATTGTCATACACAAAAAGAGAACAAGACAGACCCCATACACATCATGTCACATGTTGCTGAGAAGCATTAGCTGCAATGACACTCTGGGATGAACTTTGAACTTTGTGTACAACATCGTAAAGCTTTGTAAAGTTATTAATGCCAATGATCCATTTTTGCATGGTGTTACTCCCACTCGCCAATTCATACATACACAGACACATACATACATACATACATACATACATACATACATACATACATACATACATACATACATACATACATACATACATACATACATTCATACATACATACATACATTCATACATACATACATACATACATACATACATGCACGCACACACACACACATACATACATACATACATACATACACACACACATACATACATACATACATACATAGTATCTGTTGCTATTTGGCATGCCTTTACCAAATGTACCAGGACACACCCCCCCCCCCCCACACACACACAGACACACAGACACAGGCAGAGATGTGAACATCATTGCAAACACATATAGCTGTTGATACTTGTCACTTTCTACAACATTTACCAGGGAATCCTACAGTCATATACAATAGCACACTTGTTATGGCAGTATTAGCAATGGTCTCAATTTCAAATGCCTGTATCTTTATTTACTGACAAGTACCTGTGTAACAGCTTCTTAGGTAGCAAAATTCTAAGTGTTCTTGTCCAAAGTATGTACATTGGTATTCTGTATTTGTAGTGATTAGCTATGCAAAGTGTATTGGTAACAAAAAGTACTTTACATTGATTTGAATCAATACCCGTTAGTTACTGTGTCTGTCAATGTCTGATAGTTGTTCCAAGGGTTAAAACAAAATGCTGGATGAGGTTTTAACATTTGTGTGTATAAACAGTTGTATGGAAGAGCTATACATGAATTTGATCCAGGGCAGTGGAATGATCCTATAGCTGTACACACTAGTAATCCAACACTAAGGATTCAAACATTGGGGTTTAAGTAAAGAAATGACTGCAACAACCATTCTTGGTAAAGAGTTGAAAACACACAATGTAAAATTGAAGAATTGCAATAACATTGTATCAATGTTGTAAAGATGAAAACATTACGATATAGTTACACACATCAAAATATAACATTACAAAAGGAATGTCATATTCAGCACCAATTCTAGTCCTTCATCTCTGACATTGGTTTATTCCAAATTTACAAACACCTGGGGAACATTTTCAGTAGAATATGCCTCAAGGACCTATTTCCTGAATATTAATGTTCCCCAAAACTCTCCACACACTTTGCCAGATGAAATCTTGTTCCTGATCTTTTTGAAATAATGAACAAAATTTGGGTGTCACTCTTGTTTTCAAAGAAATCAACAATCTATGATCTTTCCATGAGTTAATAACGGTATTCAGCTGCCATATTGGATTCGGAAACGACTAAATTTGGATATTTCGATCTTTGTTTAAAAAATTTGCGTGGTGACTTCTTGGTTTTCTTGATTAAAACTGAGAAAGGGTTTGAGTTTTCTTCTACAAAGTAACAGCGAAGGTTTTAAGAATTTTAAATTTTGAGGCACATACTACATGAAAAGAAATCCAAAGTAAAAAGAAATTCAAGTCTATTACAGTTCATTTCAAAGAAGCAGTTCATATATCTATACACAGTACAGATCAAAATTTCAAGCAATTCAAATTATAAACCCGATTCACAGTAATGCTTTTAAAAACACATACACATATTTACATGATCAGTTAAATACCCTGTTAGAAACGGCAGCGCTAAAAATATTCAACTTGCATTTTAAAAAGTAGCAGACAACGCTACTATTTTCTGATAAAATCTTTGACTTCAAAGAAATTGTCAAAAACTTGAATACAATAATTTATTTGACATAAACATGATAAATACACTCATCTCAGTAACTCACTTTTTTTATAATAAGCTTTCGCTGCCAAAATTTAAACATTTTCATCAATTCCTTTGCAAAGTTTAGGGCTAGAATATAGAACAGTGGACAAAAAAGATACATGTTTGTAACTTTACTAGGCAGTCAGCATATTTGTAACTTCACTAGGGAGTCAGCATGTTTGTAGATTTGCTAGGGAGTCAGGGTAGTTTGGTTTGATCAATTGGGATACAAAAAGGGCTAAGCACCCCCCACCCCCACCCCCATATACACAAAGAATAGCCACTGTTCTACATTTGCCCCTAAGTTTGGTCACTTGTTGTTGGTCGGAGAACTCTCATATTAAATGTATATAACTATTAAAACATTCAAATACTGTTCTGTTGGCAACACTGTATAAACAATAAATTTTGTATATTTTCATTCAAAAACATAGCAATCTTCCAAAATATGGCATATATTCCCTGTTACAGGTAAGTATATTATTACATTTGTTGCAGTAGTACGTAGCCTAACCTTATTCATAACATTATCTTCCAGTGCCACACCATTCGTGAAAGCTCTCTACCGTTTTTGTTGTTGCAGCCAACCTTTTTTTGGACAGTAAAATACACTGTACTATCAATAAATAAAATGGTCTGCTTATTACCATAGCAACCATGACATCATTTCCCAGCATGTCACCAAACACATGCATGAAAGGAAAATCCACTTGTATTATGTTACAAGTTGTATGTATACCCAAGGTACAACTTCTAAAGTTGTACAAAACGTAAGTACAACCATAGACGTTGGTTCTCTCTCTCCAACCTCTATGGTACAAACAAGATACTGTTTACATGCCTAATAATACCACGCTTTCTCTCCCTGTAAAACCAACAAATGGTATGCCCCATTATTATCTATACATGGAAGAGTTCACTTTTTAACTTAGTTTAGGGAAGCACATAAATTGTAGGCAGTATAAGTTATTGCTCTCTCTCCATTTTCTACATACAATCATACAATCAAACTGATAACATGTTATTGTATCTTATAATCTGACATTTAATAAAGTATGGCAAATTGAAAATTTACCCTTCTCAAGCCTAGCACCCTATTTGATGGGTTTAGTTATATGTATAAATTATACACTTACAATAAACCAAAGACTTGTACAGTTAGTATGAAAAACAGGATATTAATTGACACCATTTTTTTCTAAACTGTGGTTCATGTCTGTCGTTGATGGTTGCTAGGTGGGGTTCACTGGTTGTTAGGTTGGGTCCACTGCATTGCAATACAAGGGTATGTAGTTTCATCTGGGTAAACTGTTAATACAAAAGCCTGCATGTTGTCAGTAGCTTCATCAGACATGCTGTATGTAAAGAGTAAAATGCCACACTAGATCACATTTTCCTCTGACTTAGGCCTTAAATGCATCACTGGCATTTGAACACCTCACTTTCATCTTGACTAGACAAGATTGGTGTATCCAACGACAACGCTAGATCATTACTAGATGCTTCAAAACTACTTAAGTATTCGTCCACTGTATTGATACTGCCGGTTGGAGAGTGAACTGCACTGGATGTATTTGATGCTGGATTACTTGATCTATAGATCGGCATTTCTTCAGATCTCGGCGGTAATGTAAACGGTGATGGCGTTATCCTCCTAGGTGTGTACGTTACTAACAATTCTTTTGACGTCTGTGGACTGGTCATCACTGGTTGTGGGCTACGTCCCTGTATAAGACTTTCAAGGAATTCGTCCACTTGTCGTAGTGACAGGGAGTTATGTAATGTCTCCAAAGGTCGGATAGATGGCACCAGGGTGTAAGAATCCATACCTAATATGTACACAAATATTATTTTAATTTGTCAGTAACTTTCATTTCTTTGCTGTGTGTGTTATTTTGATGGCTGAGTGCTTCATTGATGATGAGGCGCGGCTTTAAAGACATCAAAATTCATACAACTTAAAGTCATTGCATTTCAAAAAAGTCATTTTCAAGAAACTTTTCTGGTCACCCAATTACATATTCCAGGAGTATTTTAATGCATACTGAAATTGAACTGAAGTTGGGTTTTGGATCATGACCTTTGCACTTTGACGTTTTTGGGGATACATCAATGACAAGATGAAAAGTTCATTCATTTGGCTTGAGAAATTTCAATAACTTGTGTCTGATCACTAATTCATTTTTCAGCAGCTGCCTAAATGTGCCATGACTTTCCTGCACTAGTTTGAAATTCCATGACTTCAAGCAATGAATGAATCCTGAGATATACACACACACTGCTATGCTTGATACACCATGTAAATTAACATTTGCCCAAAGCAACATGATTGCAATGTTTTTATGTTGTCATAGTAACTGATGAACTGAAAACAATTAGCCAAGAGTCAAGTCTGTCTGGGGATTTTAGCTCATCCCCTCTACTGGTTATGAACTAACATCCCTGCATGACTTGACTCTAGGCTAAAAAATCATATGCATTGCTAGGATTGTTAGTCTGTAAGGTACGCCGTGATGGGGCGCCCTCACACATTGGTCAACTACACTGCCTGTGAGGGCAGAGTGACACAATGTATGTTACAGACTTTATGATTATGAGAGCTTTGCCAACTAACACATTTCAACTATCAGACAAGTTCAGGTGTGTCTTAGTTCCAGTCATTAACTTTGATCAATGGTGAATGTATAATACATCATTTGAGTGTTGACATAGTTGTGTGCAGTTATCACAATATCAAATTGGTTGCACCGATTTGATATGAAAGATGTGGAGTCATCAAAACGGAACATAGCCAATTGGGGTGACTTGCGATGTGACCTTAGCCCTTTGATCTTTTGGTGTACAACATCATTGTTGACAAATAGAATGACTGGGGTCAACATTTATCAAATCATTGTTTGATTATTACCTAGTAACACATCACATGTTGATTTCCACTGAATTATAAGTTCTCAGTGAAATTCATCACACAGATTAGTTACTAGGCTACTATTGTTGAATGGAAAATCATTAGTTAGCAACCAGGGATGTAGCTAATTTTAAAAGTAGACTGTAAAATTGGAAAAGTAGGCAGAAAAACCTGAGTGAGATCCATGAATCTGCCAGACAATGGAAATAAAGTTGTTGAAATGAAGAATTTTAAAACACAAATTAATGAAAACTGGCCATCGACCTACTCTCTCAGTGAGAGAGGAAAGCTGATGCACGAGGGCGCCCTGACATGTCATATCTTACACACTATCATAAATAACGACTGGAACTGAAAACACAAAAAAACTAGCGACAATTATGAGGCACAATGACAAAAGAAATATGACATTAAAAAAATAACACACATTTTTATACAAGTGAACATGATTCTGCTGAAATAATTGGCTTGGCACTTAGACTAGTTAACAAAACATTCAATGCTTTTAAGTAACCTGAAACGAAATTTCTATAAATATGTGTCATATTTGGGAATATTAGCTTTTTGGATGTCGTAATGTATGTTCTGTTTTAATATTATTTGTTCCAAACTATAAACTTTCATCGGCATGCCAATATTGATTATTTGTATGTAGCAGTGTAGCAGTTCGACTGTAAAATATGTTGCATGGGGCTGCCTGCCCTTACTTTGTGGAAAGGGTTTAGAAGAGCGCCCTCAACGGTTGATCTTTCAGTCTATGTAGCAGTGAGATGGTAAACTTTCAGTAAGGTAGGTTCTATAAAGGTAGGTGATAAGGTGGGAGTTTTATATATTCACTGAAATCTGTATTGAAGAAATGCTAAATTGACTTTACATTAAAAGCCATATTTCATATCTAGTCTTTTACATTTGCTTGTTGTCTTATACTGTGTATGGTGGGTGATGCAATCTACACCCTTAGAGACTTGTCATGACCTTACTATCCAAACAGTTGGAATAGTTACAGACAGTAAGACAACAACACAGGATGTAATACATGTACAAACATCTCCCATACACAATAGCAGAGTTAAGGAACAAAACTAAATATGAAACATGGTTGGGTAACAACCTCGTTCACAAAATGAAGTAAGCTGTCTGTAGAAATATTGGAAATATCTTAATAGTTAGTTGCATTCTGATCGAAGAAATTAACTTTTTGTTGAAATATGGTAAATAATGCAAATCAAATCCTTGCAGTCATCAGATTTTCACCAGTCTAGGGGACCTCTTCACATAATCAGAGCCATAAAGTAGTACGGTAGCTATTAATCCTATACTGAAAGATTCACCATTAGTGGACACTCTTTTACTTTCCATACACCCATAAAATCAGTACCCATGATACATTTTAAAATCATTTACCCAGGGTAACTGCCAAGCTTAATCAATTTTCAACAGAAGTTGACAGTAGTGGTAATCTGATATTTTGTGAAAGTGTGACTGAAACTTTCATGATTTTGGTTAGACCATTACAATTGGAATACTAAATGTAATATTTACCTTCAAACACATTAAAAAATGATACATTTATTTATAAATAATGTAGTCACCACAATGGCTTTGACATTCACATGGTCTTAATATCTTGTGATATGAATTGAATAGTAAATTACTTTGAAGGATGATGTGGGCGTGAATGACATTATTTCCCACCAGGTGAATGGTTGTTTTAACAACGGGAAAGAAAACAGACATGAACTGTGAAGTCCATCGTTATAGGTTTCATGTTATTCAGGCAGTGGCCATATTGGAATAAAAGGGAGTTTGAAAATACATAAATATCATGAAACCAAACAATTGCCCATTGAATAACATGTATACATATAGCACATGGCTTTGTTTACAAACATAGTTTTTTTGTACAAGATCAATTGGTGGATCAAAACGTAGTATAGAAGTTGTAACATTCTATATTTAGTAAAGTCAATGAAAACACAAACAAGAAAAGCTTTTTCATAAAAGGATTCTAAGAAATCTACAGCATTACAGTTTTGCTTCCCCTCCCACCTCCCCCCCCCAAAAAAAAAAAAAAAAAAAAAAAAAAAATTCTTTCTAAAGTGTATGTCATTAAGCAAAGCACTGATATGACGGCAGACTTGGGGTAGGGTAAAAAAATGAATGTGGGAGTGTGTAGTGAAATGAACAACATAGCCCAACACCTGGTGTTAATTTGAATGTAAACCAATGAGCATGTAGTGTATTTGCAATGGTTAGTAAAGCCACCTAAAAATGAAACAAGTATTGATGTGACGGAGAGAGAAAATGCTCACCAGGAACCTGTAGACATATATCTGTAGAAAGTATAGAAGATACAATTCTATTTTGTTATACGTATATAACACTCTAGACACTAAGACATTGACAATGAAAATCAAGAGATCTGAAACAAAACATCGTCTGTGCTGTGCTACATTCTATCGTCTGTTTCAACAATAATCTTACTAATATGATAGTGCTGCTACACTTTACTAGTCTCATTCCTATACGACGTGTTACGATTACTATCATCATCTCCACTCATGTATAGGGAAAGTCGTTATTCTAACACAGAAATATGTGCTAACCCCCCCCCCCCCCCCGACTGTGGTTCATATAAACATGATGACAAGATCACGTCCCCATGTGATTTTAGTTTCAGACTGAAGAGGTGGAGTTCAGTTAATGAGTAATTGTCTGAAGAATCTAATCAATTGTAACTGCCTGTCAATGTGTGATGGATTACTACTGACGTACGTCATTTACCCTTCACCCAGTGGCGGTAGCACAGATTTCTGTGCTAGAATAACGACTTTCCCTATATGTTAGTGGAGATGATTGTAGTAATCATAACACATCATATAGGAACTAGACTAACAATTTATTGTCTGGCTCAACAAATATTTCTGTTGCTAAGATTTATGTTGAGCTAGATGATACAATGTAGCACTTTACTTTTGAGGCAGACAATAAAATGTAGCAGTGTTTAAAAGTAAGATTTTTGTTGAGCCAGACAATGTTTTTGTTTCAGGTTAACTGATTTTGATTGTATTTATAATCGAGTAAGGGTAATTTCAACTTTGAACCCAGATAATAAATTTATATGAAGTTTAAATGATAAAACAAACAGAATGGGTTCAAAACTTGTGAATCTTGTCGAGGGCTGGGAGGTATGCCAACAGCTATCAATGTAACACAATAGCACAGTAAACAGGCTACTTCACATAGAGTCTGAAATCCTAAGTAGTCTAATAATGGGGATACCTAATGAATTCCTGCAAAGCCACTCTTGTGTTTGTTTGTTATTCATCTCCTCTGCAGTGTGCCCTCTAATGATAGACTAATTTTGTTGTTGTGGGTCATAAGGTTAAAAACTGGCATTTCCTGTGAGTCACCACATACCGATAGTAAGAGATGAAGGACACCAAATTTTGGTGCATCACTAGAAATTGTGCACATCACATTGGCTTTAGAGGACACACTGCTCCTATATAAGGTAAGTTTGCTAGGGTTCAGGGTTCAAGGGTCAAGAGTTGAAATTACCCACATCACCATAATACTAGTACTACACTACCATTTTAGCTGATGAGCAAAGTTATGTCATAGAAGGCAGAAACAGAAGCAGCATGTTATGAGAGAAGACAGTTAGAGCCAGCCATAGCACAGAAATATATAGAAGCTCTCCCAGCATGTACATTTATAAATTGTATTTGATCATGATTGTTATATAAATCCCTAAAATCAAAGGCACTATCTTGAAGCATATACTAGTATATAAAAATATTGATAAAAAAAAATGTTCTTAAAAAAACCATTATATTTTGTTGAAGGAATCTATTAATTTATTATATCTTTGGTGTACAAACCTGTAAATTATCACATAGTACATGAAACATGGTTAAAGGTTTATGTTGCTCATAATTCTCAATGTATGACTCATGTGACTCTAATAAAATGTTTGTGTTTATGTAAAAGTTGACATCATATGGCACATGACTATTGTTCATAGAAACATATGTAGCACCTAATTACATGTACTGTATTAGCAATTCATGTGACACATTGTTTATCCCATCACATGGCACATGAACTGATTGCTGTTGTTGGTTTTGTGACACATGATCAGAGTTCATGTTGCCCATTAAAAAGCTCATGTGACTGACACATTATTACACTTTCAGTTCAGGTCATACAAATTTAGTTCACGAGACATGTACTTTATGACACTTCATGTGGCACATGAGCAGTGATAATTCATGTGCCACATAAGCAGGTATAATTCATGTGGCACATAATTCCTGACATTTCATGTGGCACATGAGCAGTGATAATTCATGTGCCACATGAACATGAATAATTCATGTGCCACATAATTCCTGACATTTCATGTGGCACATGAGCAGTGATAATTCATGTGCCACATGGACAGGAATAATTCATGTGGCACATAATTCCTGACACTTCATGTGCCACATGAGCAATGATAATTCATGTGCCACATAATTCCTGACATTTCATGTGGTACATGAGCAGTGATAATTCATGTGGCACATAATCCATGACAGTTCATGTGGCACATTATTCCTGACATTTCATGAGGTACATGATCAATGATAATTCATGTGGCACATAATACATGACTTATAACCATGAGAGTTCATGTGACTCATACAACCTAATTCTGAAAGTTCATGTGATTGGTTAACTTAATGTGCCACATGATTGTATTTGAGACTTTATAATATGGCACACAGCTATTGTCTTATTCTTATAGTACATACTAACTATGTTTTAGTTCTATGTTATACATAACTATCTAGTCTAGCTTACCAGGCAAAACTCCATAGGAGTAATTTCTTTCTACACCTGCCGATGCCTTGAGGTCAGGAAGACTACTACTACAGACATTAAATAAGAGCTCCTTGCTGAATAAACTGCCCTGGGAACCTGTTAGCGATCAAAAGCAGCAAGTCAGGGTGAAAGTTCATACCAAGTCAGTGTGAAAGGTCAAAGCAGAATCTTACCATAGGGATTAGCAAGGGAAGACACAGAATAAAGAAAGAGAGAGTTTGACATGCATAGATCACATTATTACATGTAAAACATGCAGATGCAAGTGAATTTTTTGTGGTCAGATTGCAAAATATCACACCACAAAAGCCAAGTTACAGTACTCAAACTGCAAAATGGGTATTTATACCACAGATCACATACTGTAAACCTGGAAATTTTCATTAAATACTTGTTTTCGCTTATTTTGCTGGAAACCAGAAACACGAAGATAAAGTGCACCAGTCTTAGTAATTAATAAAAAAAATAGTTTTTGAGAGAACTAGTTGAAACATGTAAAAATTGCAAAAATCTTATTGTGGCGAAAACATCTAGGTTGACAGTATGTATAACAAATAAACAAACACATGTCAATTTCATCACATCTCGGGGACCAAAATAACACATTATCAGTACACAATTCCTGTTTTCTTCACATTTAACTATATAACAGTAAATTTTTTTCAAAATTTTCTTCAATCTGGCAACACACAAGAAACAAGGGTATGTTTAGTACTTTCATTATAGTTTACATCATAATATAAACGTTTGATGTCGCACTTGTGAGCGTTCATTTAGGGGAGGGGGGGGGTTTGACCTAAATGAACGATGTTCATTTGTTGAGCATGTGCGACATTGTGTGATTATCCCAAAGCACTATCAATGTTTCCTTTGATGGTCCCTATCCCCTACCAGTTGTTATCATTTTGACTCCTAACAAAGAGGTCTGGTTGTAAGAGTGCACACTGTCAACAACATAGTAGAAAATAACAGGTACAACAAACAATACCATGTACATACACATGTACATACACTACTATAATGACAAGTAAACTAGAAACAAACAATACACAAGACACAAGTTATCTTGGTTTTCGAAAAATATGGCACCAAGGCCTGTGTCGTGTTGTGTTGTGTGCGTCTGTGTTTGTTACATGTGTATGTATGTATGTATGTATGTATGTATGTATGTATGTATGTATGTATGTGTGTGTGTGTGTATGTATGTATGTATGTATGTATGTATGTATGTATGTATGTATGTATGTATGTATGTATCATCATATGCATGTGTATGTGTGCGTGTGTGAGCATGCATGCACATATATTTGTGTGTGTGTGTGTGTGTGTGTGTGTGTGTGTGTGTGTGTGTGTGTGCATGTGTATAGACTTGGTGAAGAACACAGAATGTAGTCTCAGAGGTGATGGCCATGGACAAAATACTGTTAACACTAAAGTTAAAGTCTAATTTAGTATAAATATCTTACACTACACAGAGGGGGGGGGGGGGGGGAGGGGGGCTTTAGTATCATGCACATTAACTTTTGTGTAAATGTTCATATTAGTTTTTTTGTTTTTTTCTATGTTTATATTTATTCAGTACAGAAGCTTAATGAGGACACAGGAGTAGTTTTTTTAAAACTATGTGAGTAGTTTTTATTTCATGGGAGTATTGTTTTTTTTAAAGTTTTACCATGGGAATAGGTTTTTTTTTTATAGTTTTACCATGACAGTCATTTTTATTTCATGGGGATAGTTTTTTAACCATGGGAATAGTTTTTTAACCATGGAGTAGTTTTTTCAAATAGTTTTTATCATGGGAGTAGTTTTTTTTACCAAAATTTACTCACATGGTTCAAAAACTACTCCTGTGTTCTCATTAAGCTTCCATATTTCAGTGTTAGGTTTAGATTTAAATCACGTATACTATATATATATCACATATATTTATTAGCTAGTCTTAAAACTGTCCTACCACATGCTATCTGACTATACTTATTACTATACTTATTACAATTTGGAGCTATAAATGAGGTTAAATCTACAAATTCTAAAAAGTATCTACATTACATTGGAATATAATAGTATATACCCTAAGAATTAAATTAATCTTTATCTATCTAAATTAATAAAATTTCATATTTATTTTTAACTTTTATTATTGCTTATGTTCCCTATGATACTCTAGCTAAAACCTACCAGATCGACAAGTTGATGGGGGAGCAGATCCAAGGCCATGCTTAGACATATTGCCTGAATGGTCTTCTAGCTTACCCGATAACCGTGCTTTGTGTCTGGCTAAGTCACATAGTGTAGTTGGTTCTTGGGATGACATGTCATCTATATCAGCTGATTTGACACTAACACAGTCTGATGACATAGTGCTGTCTGAGTCAGTATCCATACCCTGGTGAAAGACAAAAGTTGGATGATAAATTGTTACTACACAAAGCAAGCTACTGACAAACTAAGCTAGACACAAACTGAGACCATTATTGCTGCATGTGTTAGATTGATTACACAACTGACTTATTTATGTGAATGTAATCGCACCAAAAAAAGTACAATGGAGTATCACGGAAGTCTGTTAAAATAAAATGCATCTATCTATGGCAGATACCATCCATGACTTAGTCAAAATCAGATTGGTGAGGCATAACTAAGTGAGTGCCCACTGTATTTGATGATGGGTGGACATGCAGAGAAACAAACACATACCCTGGTAGTTGATCCTTCGGTTTTCTAAGAAAAACATAAACTAGTATAGTAAAACTATTGTTGCAACACGTTGATACAACAGGCTGAGGCCTTAGCATTTGAAATAAACTACTATCATAAACTACTATTATCACGATACAACAGTGATAAGCTATTGAATGGACGTTAGTGGGAGGCATCACAGAGTTTTATTGAGAGTTCTGTGAACTTGGTGCAGTGTACTCTTTTGGGACTTGACATGTTTACACTACAATTGATCACAGGCGGATTACACAGAGGAACCGTTATTACCCCACTTGTGTAATCTACCACATCGGAGAACAATAGATTTAGTTTGTGCCTATCTTAGTAAACTGAAGGCTGGATTACCAGAGTTGTATTTGGTTATCCTTACCTTTCCATCTCTGGCTCCTGGTCTGAATCCGGAGCAAGCTGGGAAACTGTCGTCATCCTCATAACCTTTAGCACCAGGACTGAAATGTAACTCTACATGGAATCTCTCATCTGAATCCGGATCTTTATTAGGATCTTCATACAACATAATTACTATCTGTGTCATATAATTCAATTCTTTGACAGCTCCTAGATACTCAGTGGCTCTCTTCCACTGCTCGTCATATTCCTGGAGAAATAGAAGTGAAAATATGGAAAGTTACACAGGAATATGAAGGTAGCTACTGGAAATGACATTACACAGAATATTTCCTTGTATCTCTGGTATTTCTAAAAATCATTCTTTAGTTGTCAAGCTGTAGAAATATTCTATTTTTTAAAATACAGAATCTGCATTCAAGGCAAATACTGACAAAACTTCACTTATGACTATCTGACTATCCCTCTATGCATACCTTCTATAATATAGTTTGTCTAAGTAAAAACTTTCACAATAGATTTTGCCGGTCATATCTACATCGCAAAGACCCCCTAGCCTCAGAATAATGAATGTATCAGACTTTCACCAGTAAAGTATAGTCACTAGTTTCACACTTACATTGCAAAGACCCCCTAGCCTCAAACAGTTGAGTAATGAATGTATCAGACTTTCACTAGTAAAGTATAGTCACTAGTTTCACACTTACATTGCAAAGACCCCCTAGCCTAAGACAGTTGAGTAATGAATGTATCAGACTTTCACTAGTAAAGTACAGTCTTGTTCTGACATGTCGTCCTGGTGATAGTACATTATTTGTGTATTTAGGATTTAGTCTATGGACAGTTTCATCTTCTAAGTTTCTTTGTAAATCGGATCGTATCTTCCTCAGTAAAGGTTGACATATACCCACACCAATTTCTAGCTTCTCTTGGCTTGAAATACCATATTCCTGTGTATGGAAAACAAGAAATATGTCAGAATCAGATGTTTAGTATAGACAGCATAAACAAAAAGTGTATGGTTGAGAGTAATGATCAGATTAATATAATGACCAAATATGGTCAAGAGACTATTTCTTGATGACCAAATATGGTCACAGGTGAATAATCAGGTTACCAATGCCAAAATATGGTCATGGGTCAATAATAATATTGATATCTATACACACAGGTCAGTAATCTAGTTATCTGCCTTATACCTCTATACACACAGGTCAATAATCTAGTTGTCTGCCTTATACCTCTATATACACAGGTCAATAATCTAGTTGTCTGCCTTATACCTCTATACACACAGGTCAATAATCTAGTTGTCTGCCTTATACCCCTATACACACAGGTCAATAATCTAGTTATCTGTCTTATACCTGTAGATAAGCAGTCAATAATCTAGTTATTTGCCTTATACCGCTATACACATAGGTCAATAATCTAGTCATCTGCCTTATACCTCTATACACAATGGTCAACAATCTAGGTATCTGCCTTACCTGAGGTATAACAATATCAGCCAGTGCCTGTGCATATGTATATAATTCTTCAGTTTTATCTAAGTGCAATGCTCCATTGTGAAGGCAGTCATATTTTATACAGTCATAAATGTCAGGAATTTTTGAAATGTCAAAGAGACCATTCTTCATCTGGAAATCTTTGTCTAATTTAGCCCACCGTTTCAACATCAGATCTAAAGTTTCATTATGGTATAACATGGTATCTGAAAACATAACAAGAATATATATTATTACATATGTACCAGAGATTACTTGCACCGGAGTGCACACATACTAGTGGTATTTGCACTGCAGTGCAATACTGACAACATTATATTGCATACCTGCATGCAAATGATATGCAAATGAGGACACGATCATTCATTCTACCTGAAAGCACATGATCACTTAGTCTCATTTTTTATGGCAATTTGTTGTTTTGGATAAACACATGTAATAATAACAGAACTCCATGCATACTGTCCAATGCCCACACACAGGTTTCTAAACAAGCAATAAACTGAACAAGAAACATCGGTAAGCCACAATCTGCAGCTGAACACACGACATTAAGACATTACCTTTGTACTTTGGGTCTTCCATTCTCTGCTTTATTTGTTGGATAAGATATTTTATCAACCTAAATACATTTTCACATTTCTCCACTGGGTTGCCTACTAGACTGATTGAGTCCACCAGTGATTTACTGCCTGTTGGTGCAAGCTGAAGAAAAAAGAAAGATTACAAAGGTTGTTTTTTTTATCAGTGAGAACAGCAGATTGAAGGAAAATATGTCACTTTTGTAGTTGATGGAAGAAAACACTGAAACAAACGATTCCATAATGAAATTTTTAAAAGTCAAGAATTACACTACCAATCATTTACATAGTTTGTATACATAAGAAAGGGTTTTGTTAGGCATTATTTAAAGACTTCCAGCACTTTTAAAACCAGAGACCTTTGGTGGTCAGCTAATAATATAGAATTTCAGAAGTCAGAAGTATGCAGAGATTCAAGCACAGACAGACAGACAGACAGACAGAGACAGACAGACAGAGACAGGCAGACAGACAGACAGATCGCAACAGACACACAGACACAAATCCCATTCCTAGAGACCATTTGGCAGTCCACACTGAAGGACCAAAATAAGTCATATTGGATTTTGGTACTATACAAATTCTTTTGATTGATTGATTGATTGATTGAATTAATTGATTGATAAAATGAAATAAATATATAAAGTAATGTAGACTACCTCTTCCATGCTACCTTCTGAGAATACCTTGTCTAGCCTCATCAGTTCCGACAACTTCTGTTTTACCCTGTCAACAACACAATACATAACCATTGGTTACAGAATTGCTTTACTGTCTATCTGGGCATTGTCAGCATTCTAAATCTCAAAGAAGATTTATGACATTTCTACTATGACATCATGAATATTGTGCACCACTCTATGACATCATGAATATTGTGCACTACTCTATGACATCATGAATATTGTGCACCACTTTATGACATCATGAATATTGAATATTGACAAAGTGCCAGGATACGTCAAATTATACAAAATAGACATTTATCTTCAGTTTTGAAAACCTAAGCAAGTTTTCTATTAAAAAGAAATTTGTTTACATATATAACAAACTACCATACAGATGAAGTGTTTTAATACTTACTTTGCTTGGACTGATAGTGAATCCTTGTCAAAGTCTAACAATCCATTGGTGTGTGCACTCTTCACCATTTGTACCAGGATAGGAGTCAGTTCTCCTTCCAATGCTAACATACCCTGATTGTCAAGAATGGAAAACAAATATTGTTATCCTTGGACTAAAAATTAACATTTTATAATTTTCTACTCATTGTGACATCACAAATATTTTGCATTCATTCCCAGTGACATCATGAATATAGTGCACTCACTGCTATGACATCATAAACATTGTGTACTATTCATAATGACATCACAAATAGTTTATACTTGTTTCTATGATATAGATAGTGTAGCTATTTCTATTACATCATAGAGATTGTGTACCATTCGAAAATGATATCACAAATAGTGTGCACTGATCAGATTTGAACCAATCACAAGATAGTTAGTAAATGCATAACTGTTTACTTTTTGTACATCATAAAGGTACCTTAGATATTGGTCATCTTACCTTAGTAAATGCAGCTGCTGTCATCTGGACTCTACCTTCATCTGAGGCATAGATTTTTAAATCATGTCTGTATGTACTGTGTAGACGCAGTAAACCACAACCTGGAAATCCTGCATATTCACCTAAAAAACATAACACGAGATGGTACATTAAAAATTAGTTGCCACTATGCGTTTGTGTGACACAATAATATACACAGAATATATCTGTAGTCAATATCTAAACAAAGTGAAAAGAGTTTGTTTATGTGCTAGGTGTATCTGTCTTCTACCAACAACCTAATATTTCAATCTCCTTTGAATTATATTCATCTCCTCAATATAGTAAAATACACCATTATGACAAATCCTTGTCAAATTCATAACTTTTCTACTCAGAAGTTTCAACTTTTATCTCACATGATACTGACTTCTGTCCTGTGTTCATTGATTTGATGAATCCTTACCTTGTCCTCCAGGATAAATACACCGGAAGGCTCTTCCCAGTTCTTCAGCTTGTACTCTTCCGGCAGGTGTTAGTTCACCACCCCATTTTAAGATAAGTAGAAGTGATGGCTCTGATCGGGAATCTGTGAACAGAGTATTCAAAACAATCAATCCAATCACAATCAAAACTTATTTTCTGAGAATCTTATTTGTTCATCTTTCTTTTGTAGATTATAGTTTGGTTATTTCCTATATCTATTGTGTATACCATCAATAACAAAGAAATGTTACTGAAGCTTAATGAGGACATCAGGAAAAAAATTAACATTTTGAGGTTTCTTTCATGGGCATATTTTTTTTCCTAGGAATATATTTTTTCCATGGGAGTATTTTTTTTCCATGGGAATGTTTCTTTCCATGGGAGTGTTTTTAGCATAGGAAAATTTTTTCCGTGGGATTTTTCATGAAAAACCAACTCCTCATGTTCTCATCAAGCTTCAATAGATTGTACCCAAACATACTATTGGTATGTACTAAATACTACAGCTGGTCTCGTAATTTTTTTTTATAGAAATAACACAAACCGATGCTCCTTTACGTCACGCTATCAGTATGGTTATAGTTCTATAACTGAACAGAATTAATTGACAAAAAATAAGTGTTCACTAAACAATTTTCAAACAGTCTTCAAGAACCATGTATTTTTAACTCCTTCATTTTACTAAAATTGCCAAGTCACTGTAAAAATCAATAGAACACCATCACCAAGATTCTGCCCTAGGGTAGGATGAGACTTTGTGAAAAGCTACTTTTAATGTCTTTCAAGTTTATGACGTTGATATTGCTGAAAAGAAAATGATTCGTTATTTACACCTTGAGTTGGAATCCAATGAGAACACTAAAATCACTCTCCCAATACAGATGAAGTAGAGAATGACTGGCACAAAACAATAATATATCAACACATGTCTATACATATGTATAAAACTGAGATACATATATTTATCACTGAAAGAAATGTTAATATTAGAAGTGTATCACCCTACAGCACTGGGAAATAATTGATAAACTACTTGTGTTGCCCTATATATCATACACATATTCCTCTATATCACCAAGCTATTGCTCTATATCACCAAGCTATTGCTCTATATCACCAAGCTATTGCTCTATATCACCAAGCTATTGCTCTATATCACCACGCTATTGCTCTATATCACCAAGCTATTGCTCTATATCACATGGACATATTATATGTCACAGTTCTGTTGTTATATCCTACAGGTCTTCAAAGTTATTGTCAGATATCACAAAGCCGATTTACCTGTGTTAGATGCCTACATTCTTTGTGATAGATCAAAAAAGCTAATGTTCTATACCACAACTATACCATTTTTGTCTTATATCACATGTCTGTTACCATATATCATACCAATTCTGTCTCATATCACACGTCTGTTACAATATATCATACCAATTCTGTCTCATATCACATGTCTGTTACAATATATCATATCAGTTTTGTCTTATATCACATGTCTGTTACCATATATCATTCCAGTTTTGTCTCATATCACACGTCTGTTACCATATATCATTCCAGTTTTGTCTTATATCACACATGTTACCATATATCATTCCAGTTTTGTCTTATATCACATGTCTGTTACCATATATCATTCCAGTTTTGTCTCATATCACATGTCTGTTACCATATATCATTCCAGTTTTGTTTCATATCACATGTCTGTTACCATAATCATACCAGTTTTGTCTCATATCACACGTCTGTTACATATGCTATAATATATCATACCAGTTTTGTCTCATATCACACATCTGTTACCATATATCATTCCAGTTTTGTCTCATATCACACATATGTTACCATATATCATTCCAGTTTTGTCTCATATCACACATATGTTACCATATATCATACCAGTTTTGTCTTATATCACATGTCTACTACTTGTCATATATCATAGTTACTATCCTGTATTATATAAATATGTTATATTGTCTCAGTCATACATATGTATATCACATAGCTTTGGTCTTTTTATTGTTTCATATCACAAAGCTGTTCTAGTATATATCAGCAACTGTCTGTTATCACATCTGGAGTCATTACTGCAATGGAGGCTGTAGAAATAACACAGTAGTAATTTGTATGATCCTATTCACTGAGGGAAAAAACTGGAATAGAAATATTTCAGTAACTTTGAAAATATGTCTGGAAAATAGGTGAAGATAAGTGATAAACTATTTTCCCATCTACATAATGTGATTGCAATAGGAACTTTTTACCACTATCCTAGATAATATCACACCTGTTTGTTTACATATATAACAACCTCCCCGTTCATTTATTTGACTACGTATTGATTGCTTTTGTAACTATATGATTGAAAACAGATGTTTTAGTTTCTCATTGTATTTAACCAAGTTGTAACTTGCATATAACTTCATGAAAGGTGAAAGTTATTAAGATGGCAAGGACTAGTTATTGAATGGGGGGGGGGGGGCTTATGATGTAGTTTGGAAAGACGCTATGAAATTTAAAATAACTCTTTGCCTTACAATGCCAGACCAGCATAATATATCCACAAATATGTCCAAATATAGTATTTTTAATAATTTTAAGTTTTGTAAACGGACGCCTTGTTCATTCTATATTTTTGTAACTGTTCATGTATCCCGGGTCCCATGCATCAGTACAAACCCTTTTAAAAAAAAAATTTTGACATGAAACTGTCAGAATAATCTGAATCAACAGAATTGAAGTTTCTACCGAAACTAATTTCTGTGAGACATGATACTTACCTGTTGGCAAAATACTGATGGGTAACCCGCATTAATTCCTCCAATCCATGCCAAGAAATTTTTGGCCCCGCCCCCTCCACCATACCTGGCTCCATATTTGGTTAGCTTAGTCTCCCGCCTAAGTGGCAGTTCGCGCATGCGTACTTGTGTCTTTTATCGCTCCAAAGAGGACAAAAATTTCACAAGGAGACTGTGGGGAAGGTGGGAGGGAGCTCAACAGGTAAGTATCATGTCTCACAGAAATTAGTTTCGGTAGAAACTTCAATTCTGTTCGACTATGATACTTACCTGTTGGCAAAATACTGATGGGTAAAAACCCGAATGTGTCAGACTGAAAGGAGGTGGGAGTCTACCACCGTATCCTATTAATTTCTAGTTGAAAATCTTTGATTTACAACTACCGACTGCCCGACACTTAGACTGAAGCTTGCTAGCTTCCTGTGTCATATCCCTGATATAAAACTTATAAAGGAGTTTGGGGAGCGCCAGGTTCCTGTCTGTAGAATCTGTGCTACCAGTACCCCTGAGAACAAAGCCCATGATGCCGAGAGAGCCCTGACTTCAGGTGCAGTGACTCTCTCTAACTTACAAGCAGAGCTGGAACTTACTTGTAAGCCCACTTGACAGTTTCTACCAGCCATCTGGGTCAGAGATGGGATGAAGTGGTTCAAAGGGGGCTCTCTCAGTGCTCTAAGAACTAAGAATAAACTCCACTGAGGTAGTGGCGTTTGTTTAGGAGGGTGTTGAATAAGAAAATATCTTATTCTGACCAAACTCTGGTCCCCCGATGCTTCTGACTATATTGGCTATCGTCGTGCGATACACCATAATAGTCTTAATTGCATACCTCTTCTCCTCAAACAGAAAAAAAAAAGAAGAGAAAAACTGCTACTGTCTGGGGAGATGGATCGAGAGGATCCTTCTGCCCTCTACGACACCAATCAGAGAATCTTTTCCACTTTTCTCCATAGGAATGGAGGGTGCTGTCTTTGTGTTCTGGCAACGACTGAGGCAGCTTGTTCAGAAAAAATCCCTGTGAACGGAGGGATCGTTCGATAATCTGAACGCGTGAAGGTGGAACAAGCTCGGGTTGGGGTGAACAATGCCACTTCCCTGCGATAGGTTTTCTTGATCTGGGAGAGCTACTGGAAAGTCTACCAGAAGGAATAGCAATACTGGGAACCAACCTCGGTTTGGCCACAGAGGCACTACAAGAATGACTGAGGAACTCTCCTCTTGGATTTTCCTCAGTACAATTGGAAGAAGTGCAAAGGGGGGAAATGCGTACGCGCTCAGTCCTTTCCAAGACATTGGCAGAGCGTCTGTTGCCATTGCTCTCGGATCTGGAATCGGAGACACAAAGAGAGGCAGTTTTCTGTTCATGTAAGGTGGTGAACAGATCTACAGTCAGTTCTCCCCAATGCAGAAACAGACGGTGAGCAATCTTGACAGGAATTGCCCACCCTGTAGAAAGAACTCTCTTGCGACGCGATAGAGCGTCTGTAATGCTGTTCAGTTTCCCTGGCACATGGCGTGCTGACAGAAGAATCATTCGGTCTATGCACCGCAACATCAGTTCCCATAAGAGGTAACATAGTGTTGGAGACCTGGTTCCTCCTAGCTTGTTTATGTACGCCATTACGGTGGTATTGTCCGAGTGGACTAGAACACTGCGCCCTGTCACTAGCAGCTCAAAGTCTTGCAGAGCTAGGAAAAAAACAGCCTTTAGCTCTAGCCAATTGATGTGGTGAGAGCTGTCTTAGGGGTTCCAGACACCTGCTGTCATCTGACTGTCTAGGTGACCTCCCAAGCCCTCTTGTGACGCATCCATGTACAGGGACAGATCCGTGTGACTGTACAAAATGGACTTGCCTTTTAGAAGGTTGCTCTGGATCGCCAATGGGCGAGAAGATACAACTGAATTGGCCTGATCCGAGTCTGGCCCATTGCACTATATCGATCAAGGAAACCATTAAGCCCAGGAGAGACAGAAAATGTTTCGCTGTTATCTGTCTCAGTGGCCATAGGTTCTGAATGACTGAGAGTAACTTGTCTATCCGTTCTTGGATAGGGCAAGCTACTCCCTTTTGTGTAATTAATCTCATTCCCACGAATACTGTATCTTGACTTGGGATGAGAGCTGACTTGTAACTGGGGATAAAACCCAGAGAAAGGATTAATAACAATATTTGTTGAATCCGTTCGAATAATACCTCCCTTTGTGCATCCCGTATCAACCAATAGTCGAGATAGGGATGCAAAAGGGTGGCCCGTCGGTGTAACCAGGCTACTGGTGCCGCTACCACCCGGGTGAACACCCAGGGAGCAGTGGCTAGCCTAAACGGGAGTGCTGTGTACTCGAATTGCCAAGTGGAGAGTCAGAAGTGCTGCTGCGAGTCAGAGCCCGATTCTTTAAAACTGCTCTTGCTAAAGAAGGGCTTGCCGGGACCAGGCTTGCCTCTACCCCGTTGACTACGCAGTTTACCACGTGGACGTCCTCTGCTAGACTGTCCAGATTTACTCCTGTTGCCTTGGAAATTTCTGTTTGCAGGCACCGTATTAGTACTTGTACGGTTATCCTTTGGGCTTGCTGGAGTGGAGGTTGTTCGTGGTGACTCCCACATTAACCGTTCTCTCCGCTTTGCTTCGCTGGCCCGCTGGGCCAGGGAAGTCAAATTACCAGCAAACAGTGAGGAAGTGGAAAACGAGGAGCCTCTAGCTTCCTGTTTCAGTTCCTGTGTTAACGAGATAGACTCTCGTTTCAGGAAGGCATCCCTCTCCATCAAAATAAGTGCTGCCCGTCCTCTCGCTGAAGATTCGGAGACATGGTAGAGGCCTTTCATTGCAATGCGCAATAGCCTGAGAACCTTAGGCATCTCCGGGGTTTCTTGCTGTAGTTCAGATGTTGCTACGGCTAGAAACCAATCCATGACGGAACATGCACGAATACTTTCTGCGTGCATCTCCCCTAACTGCTTTAACTGAGTGCCGGGGATAGACACGGAGTTGAAAGTTTTGGCTTTGGCGTCCACAGCCTCGGCATCAGTGTCTAGGCTGGGGTAACCAATCCATGGGTCGGTTGTGTGAGTCTTGTATGCACGAGACCGACTTTTTAACCATGGAAAATGACCAGGTTTTAATGCAGCAGCTTTATTGCCCTCGCCTAAAACCTCTGACGTTATTTTATCCAGTTGACCTGAGTACATGGAAGAAAGTGGAAGAGTAGACGGTTCCTTGACCGGTTGAGACTTTTCCATTTCTTCAAAAGCCATGTAAAACTCCGACTTCATAGTGGGAGCTGGTGGAGGCTTAGGACAACGGTCTGGATACCGATTGTAAACCCATTGAATGCACTCGTGGAAGGAGAACTCCTCATCACGAGTAGGGGAAGTTGAACGCAAAGTGCCCACTACACTGGGGGTATCTGGTTCATTTCCCCCAAAGGAGGCATCACTGGGAGCCTTTAATGACATTTCGTCTATGTCTCTCCTGGCTCGACGCTTAGGTCGAACTGGGGAGACCTCCTGCCGACTGGGTACACGCCTGGGTGACCTCTCACTGGAGTACCGATCAAAACGTTCAGAAGAACACGACCTCGAACGTTTACTCTCACTCGACTTGGAGGACGAAGAAGATTTCGAACGTGAACGGAAACTCCGCCCTCTAGGGACCGGAGACCGTTGGTTCGAAGGGGACCTGTCTCTTGACCTCTGCGTTCTGAAACGTGTGCGAGAACGAGAGGGAGAATCCCTGGTAGGAGGCATGAAATCATGCTGTGTTCTCCTAGTAGTAGGCCTTGAACCCTCATCCCTGTAATAAGCAGGGAGGGATGGCCAGGGGTACTGCCAATACTGTTGTGGCCAACCAACCTGAGGATTAAAAACACCCCATGGTGTCTCAGGAGGAAAACCAAAGTCACCAGAAAATTGCTGTGGATCAGAAAAAGCACCACCAGTAGGCATTGGCATGAACTGGGGATTCCGAAATTCAGCTCTGGTCTGAGGGGGATAAACCCTCGCACCCCTATACAAAGTGGAATCGTCCAGACCACGCTGTATTCTCTGCCCAGCAGACAACGTTGGTCTAGAACTGACATCACTAGAATTGGCAATTTGAGGACGATTCATACTCTGATCGACCCTCGAAAAATTACCCAGATTGGTATGTAAACCAGTCTGCGTACCCTCAATACAATCAGTCCGATTAGCTGGCGAGCCTGAGACTGGAAAGCGAGGAGGTACGTGGGTAGTAGCTACACCAGGCCCGGTTACGTCAGTACAGGAGATCTCTCGACCGACTGAACGAGTTGGACCAGCGTTCGACTCGGAAATACTCGTAGCCTTATGACGATTAGAATCACAGTGCTGTGACGACTCGTCAAGTACACTCAACCCTTCCCCCAGGGGAGAGGGAGAAGTGACCGCTACTCGAGGAACGTTACTAGGGGGTGATAGCTGTATAGTGTCTACGGTCGTCGAGCCCTCTCCGAGAGAGGACCGCATACCACTAGCACTACTACCCAGTTCGTCCTGAAAAGGACGGTTTAAAACAACAGAACTAGAAGAAAGCTTACCTGACTTCGGTTCCGCTGTGACAGAAGAACTTACCGTTAAAGTCGAAGACCGTACACTCGCAGGAGTAGTGACAGAAGCACTCGGCTTAGATGACCGTTGTTTGTCTGACTGTTTACCTAGTTTACGCCAATTTTCATCGGACCAACTAGAACAAACTTCACAGGGTTTGGACTGCGAACACGTTCGACAAGACAGACAAACAGAATGACAATCCTGCTTAGGCATGTCATGACCACACACACCTCTCTTCTTAGGTTTAGTCATGACGAAACGAATGACTGAAAAAACAACAACACGGTAAGGCAATGACGTCCGTATAGGCAACATTTGTGTTTCGCCATCTTAAACGCCGCACGGGGTTGTGGGATTGCTCTCGCAATGTGCACCGGGAAATTTGAAGACCACCGAGGGGGTGTAATCGGTCGAAAGCCATCTTTACTATGGGCAACACCATACGAATACCGCACATTGATTACCGAATTATTTTGAGTTTCCGTGAGAGTTTGAAGAGATAACCATTCCATAAGCTTCTTTTTATCGTTTTTAATGTACCAAGATTTTTTTTTCACCGAACGTCGTCATTTCAAGACATTTTTTTACGATCGGCGATTTGGACGTGTTGTGATCGACTGTGTCAGCGGTAATACTGTTTACATCATTTTATGACGCGTTTTCGACTTACAATCAGTATTCTGATGTCGTATTGCTCTCTATTTGTACGTGTTTTACAACATGAATGTGCAATGAACTATAGTGAGACAATATTTATACATGTATATATTATATAAATTTATTTTTTTAGAATATTTGACAAGGAAGCCATGCAATGATTGAATTGAATCGGAATTTCTCTCCAGACACGCCACTCATGTTTTCGTGCGTGATCGTTCGCTTCCGTATATTTCGTCAAAATATAGCAGTAAAATGTTGAAATCATGACATACATGTAGACAAAGAAATATTACCGAAATTGTGCTTAATTTACCAGAAGTAATAACGCCGGAACACATGATACGGCGATGCTACAAATAGCGTTTACAGCCGTACTCGTGTTGATTAATTCCTTAGTTGTACGACGACGTACAGTGAAAAAAACTTCTTAGTACATTCAAGACAATGAAATTGAGCTACTGGAGTGGCTGTCGCTTCAAACTTTTACTGAAATTCAAAATAATTCGGTAATCAATGTGCGGTATTCGTATGGTGTTGTCCATAGTAAAGATGGCTTTCGACTGATTACACCCCCTCGGTCGTCTCCAGATTTCCCGGTGCGCATTGCGAGAGCAATCCCACAACCCTGTGCGGCGTTCAAGATGGCGAAACACAAATGTTGCCTATATAAGGGACGTCTGCACGGAGAAGAAAAACACACAACAAATCTCAATCGCAAAGAGAGAGACAATAAATCGACACTTAGCTGTAATCCTAGGATCTTTAGGGTAACCAAAGAGCCAACCAAGTGGAAAAACCAGTGTGTATAATGGAATTGGAGGTAGGTACTTGAAGACGAAAGCAATATCCGTCTACACACTTGTACGCCATGCGATAAAAGACACAAGTACGCATGCGCGAACTGCCACTTAGGCGGGAGACTAAGCTAACCAAATATGGAGCCAGGTATGGTGGAGGGGGCGGGGCCAAAAATTTCTTGGCATGGATTGGAGGAATTAATGCGGGTTACCCATCAGTATTTTGCCAACAGGTAAGTATCATAGTCGAACAGAATGTCTGGAAGGTTCATGAAAATGTCTCCATATGAATACAACATGGCACAATATATTTAATAAGGAGTTCTAGAAAAGGGACCAGCAAAATGCTCTGTATATGTATAATGCATAATCTTTGTGTAAAATGTATGAATAGTGTGAGTGTATGACGGTTATCAGTAAAACTGTGGTTGTCCACCTGCAAACATATTTGAAAATCACTGTTCTCTTCTGCTGTACCTCCCAATTCACATGCTGAGAAATATGTTCATATTAGTTGTTTTGTTTTCAATTATGGGGTATCTGAATACAAGTGAGAAACCTAGGTGAAATATTTTTTGGAACATATTTGAAAATCATCGTTCTCTTCTGCTGTACCATGTGCTGAGAAATATGTTCACATTAGTTGCTTTTTTTTCAATTATGGGGTATCTGAGTAAAAATGAGAAACGTGGGTGAAATATTTTTTGGAACATATTTGAAAATCACCGTTCTCTTCTGCTGTACCTCCCAAGTCCACGTGCTGAGAAATATGTTCACATTAGTTTGTTTTTTGAGTTATGGGGTATCTGAGTATAAATGAGAAACCGAGGTGAAATATTTTTTTGGAAAACCAAACAACGGTTGACCCACCTTCTTCACTGGTGCTACTTTGTTTATTTTCCATGTAGCGGAGTTCCACTTTTTGATTGTATGCACACTGTGATTGAGAAGGGGTCTCATCGAGCAGACCAATCATGAAGTCTAATGCATGGTGATAAACGCCAAATGTAAGGAAAGAAGGGAAAAAAAGAGGACAGAAGATACTGACCAACCACCTTAATCACACACCAGTGTTAGTATATATATATGCAAACATGTTACTATGCACACCCACCTTAATCTCAGTAAGCACTCAAACCAAACACAGAGCTTGTTTTATTACATGTAAAACACCACACAAATTAAAAGATTTAATACTGCACCGTTATAGAGCATTTTAGAATCTACCATTTTTCATATACATTTACTAATATCAGCAGAAAGAAGTACTATGGCCGTTCATTGATATTTATATGATTAATATTATCCTGTTTCCTTAACTTTTACTTCCAATGATTTGAATATGATCTAGAGACAACTAGAGGAAACCAGACTAAATGAAGGAATTAATATTTCTTGAATAAATAACAATGGCATAAGGAGTCTTTGCGGTTATTATGATTACCTGCCCTCTAGAGTTCAGTTTTTGCTAAGGTTTGGAAGTCCTGGTAACAGAGATGGGGAAATCAGGTAAAACTTGCATAATTTCAGATACAGTGTAGTGCAATTTTGTTTGGGAACCCTGGTAAAATGACAGATTTTGATTACTCATTGAGTGTGTCATGTGAGGGGATAGCGGGTATCGGTTACTGAAATCAACCTCTTATTTATAATCAACCCTCAAGATGCCACACTAATTTGTGTATATACACTACATTGTACAGTGGGCCCTTGGGTCATGATCAATGCAATGTACAAAAAAATCACTAAACACATTAAAATATTAATGGAAACCCAGAACTGAATATCACATTGGCAGTACATTCTAATCAACTTATCAACATCTCAATAGTAAATACAAACCTTTTATCGTTGAAGGCATGAATGTTTTCTAGATTTGTGTGATTAGAAGTATGAAAATGAAGTTCAGCAATCACATTGATGCCAGACATCCCACCCCTAACTGAATGAAGTCTGTTTATTGATCTTGTGTGACATTATTTGATCGTCCCTTATGCACCCTAACACTAAGGGTTTGGTCTCTACTATCTGCTGTTCTCTGTAAACTGACATACTATTTAACAATCAAAACCTCCAAGAACAGTAAATTCAGCTGACTGTAGGTCACTGACCCACATACACATGTCCACTATAACAGTATTAAATGTGTAAGGAAGTATGTGATGAAATGACATCGTTTCCAAAAAAAAAAAAATTTCCAAATGACTGAGAACCTCTGGCAATTCTTACCAGTTCACATTAGATAATAAAGCAAGAATATGATGTAACACAGGTCACAGGAGTACGCCCTCTATGTTGCATGACTACAAATGACCAAGAATTGTAAGGCCAACCCAACCCCCCCAAACCCCCCCCCCCCCAAAAAAAAAAAAAAAAAAAAAAACCCAAAAAAACAACTTATACTATGACTCAACGGTTGATTTTCATTTACTACTAATATGCTGAATAAAAATGAATTGAAGAAAACTATATCTCTTACAAGCAATAACCTCCTTAAGCATTGTTTGTGAAGTAACTCAGTACACCCATAAAACACTGACTGAAACTGTCAATCACTCTGTACAATCTAGTGCGGATACTGAGGGGCGAATAACCTTTTGTAGGTGTTGTTTCCACTTATATAATACACTCAACATGGGGTAGTGATTTGTTTTAAACATGCCTGTTTCTAAATTTCAAATTGGAGAGAATTTCATGTCTTGAACATAATAAATGCTTCCATGATGAACAAACTGAGTGCAAAACTATACTATACTATACTATACTATACTATTCTATGAGTATGTCACACGCTGCAAACTTTAAACCAAATCAAACTTTCTATCAGCATAAAGATCACACAAAATTCTTTTACTCAAACTAATGAAAGAAAAATGAAGTATTCCTTGATTCTACAAATCTACAGACAATATAATAGTTAACATTAATGACTACTAACACCAGACATACATGTATGGATAGTGACAATACAGAACACATTACCTGTCTCAGTGCACATGTTCTAAGATCACTCGAAACGTGAACATAGAAATAAGCAAACTAAATCTTATACTGTCCTAATTTCAAATGAAAAGGGGTGATGATTTGGTTCTTATCTGGCATACTCATTACACATTTGTTCTACTTTTGTTCATGTCTATGCATGTATTAGTGTCTAAGTTGGCACATAAAGTAAAAACAAAAGCAATATTATTTTGTCTAAAGAGGGCAATGTTGTCAAAAACAATACAGAAATCACGTGTCTTTGACACTAACAAACACATAAGTCTAATTGCGGGAATTACCATAGACCATACACATGTAGAGTCTATGAAATTATTGACTAAATCTACCAATATGTTTCCAGACAAGAAATATTCACTTCACTTAAAGATCTTTTCTAATGATGTCATAACTTCCATTCAGCTTTAAAGATCAACATTCTAATTTCACAACTTTCTGATTTGCATATTTTGCATACATGTTGCCTGTTTCTGCCATTTACAGTGTGCAAGGTGATTGTTATTCATCACACAGTAAGGCCAAAATTGATAGATGAAGCAATATTGTCAAAAAACTATAGAAATGATTAGTAATAAACGCTCACATCACACAAGTTTTGAAGTCAGAAAAGTCAAGTCTACATGTGACTTGCAGTTGTAATGAGAAATAACAATGCTGCTAGATTAAAACATCAATAATCCTGTGTTTACTTTTCTAACTTTTTTATTTAACTTTGACACTCAACCCCTCGCTACAAACAAACATGGTAGCCATCTACAGTGTTTTTGCTAAGGCTAGGGAACCCCAGTAACAGAAAGGAGAATATAGACATAGTTTGAACTTTCCCTTACATTATACCATAATTTTGATGGGGAACTATGGTAAAAATAACAGGGGAACACAGGTTAATTTTAACTGCTTAACAAAAACGCTGCTTCCTTTATATCTATGTCAGTCTAACTTTACACTGAGATAATTAGTCTGCAGACTACCCTTTTACACACTAAATATTGCTCATAGGATAAGCCCAGGAATTAACTATCTTAGAAAAATCTGGCTCACCACACAACTGCACAAATCAATTGTATACCTGTATCACGTCAATTTGAATGTAATCATAATCTACCCAACTTTTTAATGAATTCAGTGATTCAAAACACACTTCATTGTTATATCTCTTTTCAGAAAGTCACTTTGAAGTTTGAAAAACTTTCCTGACATGGTTAGCATTTGCAATGCACTGCAAATATTAGAAAAAGGCAAGCTGAAACATAGATCTCTATGACACTGCAGTTCTGTACCAGATACAAGCCCATCATTTGAATATTTATTTGCATACTATTTGCATATTATTTATATGTTCATTTGCATACAACTGTGGTATAGCATGCAACCAATCAGAAAGGCTATTTTTGTATATCTGTACTCTGGTTTAGTTAAACAGACTATACTTCAGCAAGTTTGAACCATAAATGACACACTGTGGTATGAATATGCAAATAAGCCAAACCCGAGGACTTGCTTGAACTGACAACAACAAATCACCAGTGTCATAGAAACCTTTTATAAAATAGCAAACTTGTAAGAAAAAACTTACCGTCTTCACTGCTAGAATGTCTGGGTCGTCCATTTGGTTGGTATTTCAGTTGTATTTTACGATTAATTCCAGAAAAGTGTCCGTACATTTCCAGTACAGTTTTCAGCTGCTCCAGTTTCCGTTTCTTCTCTTCAACCTCTGATATTGTTTGTTGTCGCTCTGTTTCAGCTAATAAATATCTTGCAACATCTAAAACTTCCTGTATTCAAAAGAGTCCCAAAAAAAAAATTCAAAATTTGTGTTGTCACTACATATAGTCAGCTGTGCACTGCACTGCATAGTACATCAGTATTTTCTTGACCTCTTCTACTATTCAGTGAAATGGAATCAGGATGATTAACTGTTAATCCTGTTTTCCCAAACTTATGTTTTGCGTTCACATAAATACCAAACACCCCCCACCCCCAGAAGAGAGCGGATTAAAAATGGTTAATTTGTAATCTGAATGGGGCTTGTGCATAGGACAGTAAAATATAGTTACTTTGGAATGTTAATTTGGAAAACAAATGTTATGTTTTGATCTGAGTCCCACATTTGACAAATCAAAACATCACATTCGTTTCCAATTTATCGTTCCAAACTAACTATATTTACTGTTCTATTGATTCTTGGAACCATGAACAATATATTCTCTATCTATTGAACTGGGCATGTTTTCATCCATGTCCATGTACACACAGTGTACACTGTATATCTCAGAGAAACGGGAAAAAATTGAATAACAGCACCTCAGCACTGTGGTGATCACTTTTTACCTGTAGTTGTGTTGGTCTCTTCAACTTGATTTTTCCATGTTTATAACCATCATACTTGGCAAATAGTTGAAAAAATCTGATAAACACAGAAAATAGACAACATGTTGATTAGAAAACTTTACTCACAACCCATATTACTGATGTCATCTTTGTAAACTTGAATGTATGCTTGTAACAATTCTGTTGAGTGTGTCCTGAGTAGGTAAATCTTTGAATACATTTAGTATTCAGGTAATGCATGGAATGGCAAAATATCGAAAAACTCTAGAATTATACATCTTGGAATATTTTGCAAACTTACCTCCGATTTCTGACTTCCATTTTTAGTTTTTGTTTTGGTGTTCTGTCACCATGACGCATTACTCCAATCACACACCTCAACTCCATCCTGAAATGATTTAGATAATTATAACCTATTCACCCCTATATCTACATCAAATGGGATAACCCTTCATAGACAATCACAGGAACAAACCAAAGTTTATGAAATAATAGGGATATTAGTGTCAAAGACTTGCAAGACACCTACTCCTTGTAATAAATGACAGTGATACAACTTTAAATAATCACATAGTTAAAAATATTCTAATTTATTCATTGATAAAGTGGCCATATGGATGAGAATTTGGTATTTATTTTTGATTTTTATTTGATAAAACAGCTTCACTATGTTTTTCTACTTGAAAAAATAATGTGAAATAACATATACCAAGTCCATGTTCGCAACTCAATAAACTGCAAAACATTAAACTATGTGTAAAATGTTTGTTATCGTATGTACAATAACAAACTTTTTACACTTTTTACATTTTTTTGCAATGTAATTTGAGTTATAAACATAGACTTGGTATATGTTCTTTCATATTATTTTTTTCAAGTAGAAAACATAGTGAAGCTGTTTTATCAAATAAAATTCCAAAATAAATACCAAATTCTCATCCATATGGCCACTTTAAATAATACTGTATTTGTATTTTTTTCACAAATTTTATCCGAGGTCATGTTGTCTAGTTATAAAACAAGTCATTGAAAATGACATAGTCAATATACTACATAAACACTAATAAAAAACCTGTTCAATCAACTTACATTGTTCCAGATGTTGTTGGTACATATGGCACCTCCTCTACTTCCATTGGAATATTCCATGGAATGTCATACTGAGGGGCTAACTCTCTCATCACAAGATTCCTAAGGAAAGATGAAATTCACTGAATCAATCATAACATATTGTTAAGATGTTAACAGCAGTTATCTGGTAGATATCTAGAAAAAAAGTTGGTCTAGAACAAAAAAATAATCCTATGTAATCCTTATGGCCCAACTAATGAGATAACACTAATGCAAGAACCTAGGATTGAAACCTTGGCCTTTAAGACATTAATATAGGTACATATTCACTTGTTATTACCACCCCACCAAGATTAAATCCTAATTTCCAGTCAGTATGTTTATTTGTACAAATTCTCTGAGTAGTATTATTACCATGTCAGGTTTAGAAGCAGTTTCCTTGAAAAAAAAACTTGCTTAAGTATGAATTTCAGTTTATCCCCAACTATTACAAAAATGTTACATAAACTTCTTTGAAATTGTTTTTCACTTACCCTAAAATCTTGGCACAGTCATCGTAGTATTTCATGGAATTTTTCACAAAGCTAAAGCCATTGACATCACAGACATATGATCTACCATTGGCACGTAGTAAATCAAAACCACATACAGTTTGCTGTCAATACAATCAGATGAGACCACATAAAATAACCATCATACATAATGTGTTTTGTCAAGATAGTGGATCATACTCACAGTAGCTATAGGGAGTATTATAACTGACTTTTTGTTTTTAAAATTTGATAAAACTTATGATAAAACTTGGAAGTTGATAGTGTAGCTCTTTCTTTAAGTAACAACCAACAGTGAGAATTCATAGAATAGAATCAGGGCAAATATCATTAGAGAGGTTAAACCATTTACCAATTTTTTACCTTTAAGTTTTTAGTTTATGGCTCTTCAATATATTAAACAAATGATGTCCTGTAGACATACTCAGTTACAATGTAAAAGAAAATGCCTTGGAATATTCATTTCTAGAATTTGAAGAAATGCTTTCTGACTGCTGCCCTCATTTTATCATTGCATTACTCTTAATAGTCTTACTATAACAGTGGGCAAAGACCATGAAGATGTCCATCTGTATGTCTGTCTGTCTATACTCAAGTTTACTACAATTGTTGATTACATTACTATAACTGTATCTGTAGACATCATTGTTAGATATGTGCAATGAACTTTTGAACAGACTCACCTTAAAAGCCAGTGATACTTTCCTGGCTATAAGTTTCTCAATATTATTAAGGATGACTGGATATCTGACTTCTTTTCCTTCACTGTCTCTCTCTACTTTACCATCAAGTGCTGGTGATTTCCTGGCTTCTGCATGGGCATAGTCTGGTCCCACTGTATATACCTGTTGAGACAAAAAAATTACTATTCTGAGTAGCTGAGTTCTACCTACACCGGTTAGCACCAAAATGTGGCCATCCGGGACTCAAAACTAGCAACTACCACTCAGAGGTTGCTGACCAACACCATCATTTTAAATGTCAATGTAAGAATAAGATATTTTACTCTACGAAAAACTTTCTATGAATCCCCATTCACATTTAATGGCTAATTGTTTTTCAGTGTGGCTACTTTGTATGTATACTTGTGCATGGTAATTTGTACAATGAAGAACACTGGCTCCACTAAGCTATCAACACCGGGTATGTGTTGTTTACCCCAGCCCTTTCTATAACTCAAGAAAAATGGAGAGCCTGACATTAATCTAAAGGTTATTTCAGATATAGGGATAGTGTGTTGTGGTTCAACCACAACACACTATCCCTATATCTGTTAGTTACCAATGTTAGTACCTATCTAAAACAAATGTGTTACTGTGGAAACATATTTATTTTGGCACATTAACAATTTTGGGGTGTGTCAGGTACACTTAATTTTGTGGACAGTGTAAGGTGACAGTAGACACTACTTGTAAATATCTCATCAGTTTGGCTTGCTGTATTCAGTTCAACTGTTGTTGATACATTTCACTACAGCTGAATGTAGAAATATGACAAGTCCTAAGTGAGTTAGTGGGACTTATTTCAGCAGACAAGCTTTTATGTGTATTCAGCTAAAATAAATCCAGCGTCAAAACACATACAACTATATTACTGTATTCATTGGAAGGTGGTGTCCAGTATCTGTTTAATTTGACATGTTTCCAGCAAGTACTATTTATATATATTACTGATTACTCACCTTGACATCAGTTCCATCTGTTGGCATAAATTCTTCATAAATATAAGACCCTTTTTTCCTGACTCTGCTTTCTGGTGAGTAGACACTACTCCTGCTGCCAATCTAACCAAGGACAGTGAGATTTATGTCAATTATGATGTATTTTCCAATTATGCCTAATTGCTGTGACAATGTCAATCATTACAAGATATGTTAAAGGTGGAAATTGCAAATAAAAAAAAGAAAAGTAAGATTGTTGGCTATTAACAGATAGACATATGACAAAATTACAGACTGGAAAATACACAGGGACATGAATACAAGAAAGAGACATGTACACACACACACACACACACACACACACACACACACACACACACACACACACACACACACACACACACACATATATATATACATGTTATGATGTATATCTGTACACACATGCATTTGAAATGTAGATAAATAGTCATAAAGTTTGAGTCACTAGACACATACACAGATAGACACATGGACAGACAGACAGAGACAGACAGACAGACAGACAGACAGACAGACAGACAGACAGACAGACAGACAGACAGACAGACAGACAGACAGACAGACAGACAGATTAAGACTGACATACCATTACCAGTCAATGGCCCAGAACAAGACAGATGTACAAATGTAACATATGTGTTACAACTGTAAAGGATAGGAGATAAGTCTGTCTATTCTTGTTCTGGGCCACTGATCTGACCATATACAACCAGATCTACAAATAGCGAGCATTCAGAATACAGTACAATCAAACTTACTTTTCTAAAAAGTCTTTGACTGCCACCACCAGCTGACATAGGATAATAAATGTAAATATTATGATCTTCAGCTGACACTGGTTTCTCTACAAATGGTTTAGCAAACACTTGTCCATTCACCTCTACTGAATCATCTCCTTCATCTAAGTCAGATTCTGTGTAGTAAAACAATAATTAACTTGTAGTTAGTTTTTATACCGTGTATTTCACAACTCACAGACCCAAAATCAATATAATGCAGGTAAGAAATATAAAGGTATACCATTTGTCGCTGGTACACTTTGACTGTTGGGAGGTTTACCCCTCATTTCCATACTGCTAACATCATTGGTGCCGACAGTAATACACTTCACAAGGAGAAATAATTGAATTCAGTAACACAACTGTTATACACTTTCAAAAGAAAGTAAATCTAAGGGGGAACATTCATAGCTATGCAATAATATTTGTATATCACACCCTACAACAATTTATGATATGTGTTAATTATATATCAGTTGGGGTTTTGGTATTACATTTTGTATATATATGAGATTGAACAGTGTTTTTGCTAAGGTTGGGGAACCCTGGTAACAGAAAGGGGAATATAGTAAAACTGGAATAGTTTCCTACACATTATACCATAATTTTGGTGGGGAACCCTGGTAAAATGAGAGGGGCACTCAGGTAGATTTTACACTATGATTAGGTGATGTTTTCACTATAAAACAATGTTGTGTCCTAAATTTTGTACAAATATATATAGAATAGTTTATTTTATGTGTTATATTTCAATATACTATGATAAAATCTTTACAGCTGAACTGAACTATAATGTAATTGTAGACCCTGGTAAAGTCTTCAAAAAGAGTAATTAGTTTTTTTTATGAGTATTACAATATCATGGAGATTCTATGGTATTTCTGCTATACTAATATTAACAAAACCATTGTCCCTCTGTAATAAAACCTATACATATATTGGGGCTGTAATAACTGAAAACATTCAAGGTCTTCAATATTTTAAGTCTTCTCTTGTAATACATGGAAAGGTTGTAAATATTAATATGAATTTAAAATAGACACTTAAAAACACACTTCTATGGATACTGTGTATCGTTAATATCTGGATTTTAACTACCTTTCATTATTATCATTAAACAACAGAGCTGGTTTTATGTTTCAGTAACCTAATACCTTTTGCATAGTAGCTGTTTTTAAGATAGTGAGATGTACACCACTTTCAGTAATAACATCGAGGTACAAATTATATTTGTCATCCATAATTACCGTATTCTCGTACTCTCATAATAGTAGATCGTTATTTGGGTCTAGTTTTACAGGACATTTAAATCTTCTATATTACATGTATTACATTCCTCAATTATACACATGTAACAGTGTTGTTGTTTTTAACCATCTGCCATACCTGCTAGGCAAGTCACTTATTTTACTAACAGGGCAATTTACTCTCATCTGCAATATCTGCTAGGCAAGTCAAACTTATTTTACTAACAGGGTAATATAGGAGTAAGAGTAAAATGGCTTTTTTTTGGTACAATACAGCAGTTAGTATTATCAGGGATGAACTATCACCTTTTGAGTCCTCGTTTAAAGTCTACTCAACGCAACGTAACATTACTAGGAAGTCAAAGTCTACAATCAGTGACATTTATCACATGGCGCACCCATTGTTTGAAATGTAATGTGTTGCATACATATTATACATTAGAGTGTAAGATACATCGTGTCATTCCATCCTCACCATCCTCCTGTGGGAGGGGGTTGACCGATGTGTGAGGGTGTCCTGTCACGGCGTACCTTGCTAACTAGTTATACATCTATTAAACAAGAATTAATCATTTCAAAATCAGTTTTTGTTCAACTGTTGTTTGTATTTTAAATGAATCATAATGTTATTGTAGTGTCATAGTTTTTATCTAATGTCTTCTTTGTCACAGTAATCTGTAAATTTTGTTGTTTGAAATGTTATTTTTAATTAATCCAAGTTTTGCAGAATCACTACATTATCATTGTATAAACACATATGACAATAAAGTATTTTTATTATTACTCACTGTAGAGCATTCTACTCGGTCTGCCTGGATAACAAACAACAATTCAAAATCTTTCCTTTAGCAATGATAATTTGTTACTCTCATGTTGCCACAGATACTTTTTTGTTGTTAAAATTTTTTTTTCATTTGTGACATCCAGTGTGCCCTCTAATGATAGCCAAATTTTGTTGTTGAGTCAAAATGAGAAAACTGGGATTTCTTGTGAGTCACCACATAGTAAGAGATAGGGGAACACCAAATTTTGGTGCGTCACTAGAAATTGTGTGCGTCAGTGGCATGTCAAATTGGCTTAGAGGGCACACTGGTCACTGACATCTGCTGTACACTGAGGGCAAATATAAGTGTGTTTTGGGATAAATTGCAGTTACCAATGCCATCTAAAAATTGATTCATCCCAGAAATGTAAAAACAAGACAGAGTATTATAGTATTATTTCACAATAACGATTAGAGACTGACATCTGAGTACAACTTCTATGACAGGTGGTTGGACATAAATGTTTGAGATTTAAAACTGAAATGACTGCCACTAAAATATTGTCAACATATTTATTCAATCCCTCCCTTTGGTTTGTTTATTTCTGTATGTGATTTACTAGTCATATCTTCTCTAATTTTTTAGCATTGTATGTATTTTAATTTTCTGTTAGTGCTGCTCCTAACATGCTTAAGTGAGCCCCTGATACAAAGGGGATGCAATAAATAAATAAATAAATAAATAAATGTGGTTTGAAGAGTTTGCTTAGAAATTGTAAAAGGGTTCAGTGACCCTGACATTGTGTAGTGAAAACTCTGTGGATGACACAAATATAGTGTTTTTCATGATGTATAATAAGAGGATTGATTAATGGTGCCATAACTTGGTTAATAACTGGTGGGATTCAGAGCACCGTGTACATTATGATTAAATGACATTGTATAATACCATCTGACAGAACCCTATAATGTGTTAGTGCTAGTATGGCATATCATACTCCAGGTATTAGCATGAGTGTACTGCTTGCAATGTTAGCTGTGTCTGAAAGTGTAGCTCCATCATCAGTTAATACTGCAAGCAAACTTGCAAATACCCAAAGTATCCATATTTGCACCCACGCATCATGGGGTTGTTATTACACAGGTTTATCCAAAAACAGAAAATGTTGCCAAAAATGCAACATTCATGACTTCATATATACATTTTGTACATTGAAAATTTGCATGGTCATATCATTGTGTTTAGAATACTATTTTCAACATTGCACTGTATGTCAATTACATACATGTACACACCTATATCAACACAAGTGATCACTTTACATAATGTAAATACTAACAGTCTATCACTTACCATTTGGATCATCAGAATCTCTGTCAAGTACTGCATATCTTGGTAGACCTATACCTTCTGCCTTTAAAACTTCATATACATATCGCCTACAAGAGGAACACAGTCAATCAATATCTTTCAATGTGGAGAGATCCTTGAGGAATCTAGCTTACTTGAGAAACTAATATTACAACTGTAAAGTTTAGTAATTATGTCCTTGAAGCAGCTCGAATAAGTCCCAAAAATAGTCTTATGGTCTTTCATTTCAAGTCTGTCCTTGAAGTACATGTACTTCTCAGAAAGTTTACAATTTTCATATTATAAGCCCTGGAGTTTGATACAACGTGAACTAAGTTTAACAGAGTAATATGGTAGGCCATCATTATACAGGGTTACTAGCCCAAATAGTCAACACAGCAGGCAAATTGATAGGAACATATGTCGCTGCGTGGAGGGACAGTCCCAACTCCCCTCCAAGATCTATGATAGGAACAACACAATGTCAACTATCTGATCTTTATCATCATTCCCTAGATTTTAGTTTTAGTTTATTTCTTAATCGGTGCTGGGCCTCAGCCCCTCGCACAGAAAATTTACAAAGATATACGAATGATTTATAAAAGAAATCAGGTGAAATTCTTGGTGCAGATCTTCATCCTCCTGTATGTACTTTCTATTTCAACAAACTTCTTTCACTGTTCAGGTCACAGGTTCAGGGCACCAAGAGCACACAATCAGGACTTAAAGTTAGAAGTAGTCCAGGCACAGAGACGACTTAACATTGAATCTAAGACTACCAAATTTATGAGGTGGTAGTTGTTAGACCAATGGAAATTAACAGAAAATTGTACCTGAAACAGTTCACTTGGCTAAATCTGACTATCAATCATAGATGTTAAATTCAAGCAAAGACAGTGGCATCCCTGACTTCTTTAATACAGTATCTGAAATACCAACAACTCAAAGATGGCACTTTATATAATATTGTCTGGCAAGAGACTTACCTATCTTGCAGCCCAAATTGTTTTTGTAAATCATTAATCACATATGGTTTCCTTAATTTGCCATATTGTACAGCTTTTTCTAATGGAAATCCTTTAGAAAAGAATGATATAAGACAGTGACATAGCGGCCATTTTTCTACAGGTTCATGTAAAATTACACTCTCTTCAAATATATCAGTCACAATATATTCAAATCGTTCCAATCGTGTCAAAATTTCTTTCATTGGTTTGGACCTTGATTTCTTGGACATTGCACATATTCCCACCACCATCATCTTTCTTCCTTCTTCTTCAAGACGTTCTTTCTTGGACCTGTCATCCTACAAATCAACATATGAAAAATAAAACAAATTATGAATCGAATAATAGCGATAATAAACATCTGAATAACTTTTCATGATAACCTGACTAACATCATACATGTACAGTGAATGTTGTTGCTATATAATAATGAAAACAGATATGCTGGGCATAAATTAGAAGTAGTTCAAGACACATAGAGCACTAAACATTGTATCTAGAGTTCTAGCCTACCAAATTAGCAGTAGTCCAGGACACACAGACTACCAATCATTGTATCTAGATTACCAAATTAGCAGTAGTCCAGGACACACAGACTACCAATCATTGTATCTAGACTATCAAATTAGCAGTAGTCCAGGACACATACTAGACTACTAAACAACAGTATCTAGACTACCAAATTAGCAGTAGTCCAGGACACATACTAGACTACTAAACAACAGTACGGTATCTAGACTACCAAATTAGCAGTAGTCAAGGGTACATACAATATATAGACTACCAAGCTTTGTAACTAGACTACCAAATTAGCAGTAGTCAAGGGTACATACAATATATAGACTACCAAGCTTTGTAACTAGACTACCAAATTAGCAGTAGTCAAGGGTACATACAATATATAGACTACCAAGCTTTGTAACTAGACTACCAAATTAGCAGTAGTCAAGGGTACATACAATATATAGACTACCAAGCTTTGTAACTAGACTACCAAATTAGCAGTAGTCAAGGGTACATACAATATATAGACTACCAAGCTTTGTAACTAGTGGTGATTAATACAAGTTAATGAGTTTGATATGAAATGACAAGAACTTGCTCCCAATAAGGTTGAATTTAAAACTTTTCATTTCTACATTTATCTTCACTAATTTTTTTTTTATTGAATAAAACAAAATGTAGGTTTTCAGCATTATGATGACATCACAAAAAGAAAGTAAACAAAACTATGGTATACTGCATAGCTATAGAGCCTGTGTATAATAGTTACATAACTAACTATTTCACCCAGGTATGATTGTAATTTACTGATGAAATGGAAAACAGTCACTTAGAGTACAGTGTTGGCATGCCACACGGTAGACATCTATAACATTGGAAATATAACTAATTAGACAGATTGTAAGGGCTATCTGTGAAACTATGAATTTAAAATTACACATTCATCACTACTCTTTCCGTTATCATTCTTATCACATGTTTTCCATTTTGATGAAGTGATCAAGATAACCACATTATTCCATATCATAAAATATAGAAGAATGTCCTTGTTACAGAAATAAAATTAAAAACAAATAAAAAAGACAGAATGATGGCTATTGCAATAGAAAGAGATATGAAACAAAAATGTCTTGTTTCAACATGTTGATGGAAAGAATTCTTTACAACTAGTAAAACTAGAAATGTCATAACTAAACGGGTACATATCTGTGGTACTTATTGGTATGAATGCACTCACTGGGATCTACATGTATATCTATGTTTGCAAGGAAAAATAATCTCATGCATCATTTATTATTGATAGGTATTTTTGTCTAATTATAAAAGTTAATCACATGTACTGCCCTTTTCACAAATATTCAAAAACAACTGAAATTATACAAATAGTTTGCCTGAAAATGAAAGATCCATCAACCAGTTGTTTTCACATGTTATTTGCTCAAACCTGACATGAGGTAGAGTTACATAAGCTAACCAACCACTGGATCTTTCAGACTACACAAATACGGTATGACTTGCAGAATTGTGTAAAACATGACTAGATGTTATATTTTTACAAGGCATAATCTATGACTATCAAATAAAATACTTGTGTTGGCTGGGAAAATTGACCTAGTGAATGATGTTTGCTATATGGTTTGGGGACCCCAGTAACAGAGGAATGAAATCTGCTAAAACTGATATATATTTCCATACACTGTTGGTGGGGAATATCAGTAAACAGAGGGGCTGAAATCTACCTCAGACAACCAAATAATGTCTGAGAATCTGGTAATGTTGTATAGACGTCGATACTTTGAACCATAATTTTGATTGTGATACAAAGTACAATACCAGTGGAACTCAGGTAGATTTTACCAACCTACAGCCAACCAAAATATTGTTATTATAATTATAGCTACCATATTTATAGAATAAATGGATAGGTCACCCGGTGCAATAAACAAATTATTTAATTCTAATTCAAAGTGAAATGGAAACAAATAGCAATTATCATTATATTTAAAATAGAAATATCAAAAATAAAATATCTCTTCTGTCTAAAGTGTACATGTTGATACTACAAAATAAAATATGTCAATTCAATTTTTAATTAATGTATTAAAAAAAATTATTTCTAGTTATAAATGAACACAGTAGATATGGATACAAAAATGTATGCTTTATAACAAGGACAGTGTTCTACTGACTGTACTTTCATTTTTTGACCCATCAAATATTTTTTCAAAAAAGGAAACGGTCTGTTATTGTTTGAACATTGAGGTCAATATCACTACAAATATTATTGCCATATCAATGACATCAATCATCCATAATTTATCACCAAAAATTACACAAACTTTTGATCAAACAAATCATCAGATAAAATATAATTTCATTTCAACATTTATATTTGATTATATACATATTTCGGCCACGTCATCAGAACCTGGCAAGAATATGAAAATATAATATATAAAGAATTGGCTAAAAATAGAGAGTGCATACAAATACTTATTGCAATACGGTACCATGAATGAATGAAACTGGATCAATGGGGTCACAGTAAGAAGTAGTATCACTGAAAACCAACACCACTATAAAATTACTCAAAACATCAAAAATTACAAGTTTACCAATGCTATCCTGAGGTATTCCTCCAGTGACCATGTGTAGGACGACATGCTGACAGACTCAATGTACAAGTATTTTCACTCTGTACCTATGTTTCATGACAAACCACAACATGGGAGGAAAAGTATTGATCCCATGGCTCTTCTCACAATAAACACACAATCATTTGTTACCTGTGCCTATTAACATGATCATGAATATTCATGAGGATATACCATAAATGAGATAGGGAGGACCATGATATCAGACATTCCATTGACATAATGAGACATTGAGGGTGAGGTGTCCACATGCACGTCATGCAGTAAGTAAGGTGCTGTCACATGCACTCAATAGAATAATGTCATGTTATCCTCTTTGTACCAATCGCTCTGTATCAAAAGAGTGACCGCCAAAATTTTGGAAGACTTTAACCTTTTACTATGTGTAATGCAGGTAACAGTATTTCCATTTGGTTTACAAACTTTGTATTTTGACGTACACCCCTTCCTATCCACAGTATCTTTTAAATCAATTGGTATGGTGCTGTGCTCTACATAATGATCATGAGCAGCCAATTTTTTCAGAACACTTCAGCTTCAACTAGTTGGCTTAATGATACATAAAAATATCTAGAAGTTCATAAACTTTAGATTTTGACTTACACCCCATCGTGAAAACAGCGTTGTGATAAACTCGAACATCAAGAGGACAACACAACCACATGTTGTGGTGGTACTAGTGTTGGATGCTTAACCTTCAACCAATTAGTTTAAAGTCGAATAATGCTAGGTAACATTTAGAAAATGATAAACTTTGGATACATGATTACATTATTTAATACAATGCACCTCCTCCTACCCCACCCTGAAAGTACAGATACCATGTACTGTTGTAAGACTTGTATATAACTCAAGCCTCAAGAGAACAACCGAACCACATACTTGTTGGTGCAGGATGGAATTTATGCGGATCACTGGGATTTTAGATTTTGATTGGAAAACAAAATCTAAAATCCCAATCCACATGGATTCCAGGCTATGGCTGGATGGTAATAGTTTAGCGATGCATAAAGGACGTTCAACTTGATATATAGTGTGTTTATTGAAATCCATGGTCATACCAAACAATAGACATTTCAATGATGTCTGCGCAAGTACAGGTACAAAGGTAGAGTGTACGTCTCCTAGTCTTAAAAGAATACTTTGTAATGCTAGACCTAAACTAAAGTTTTGACAAGGTGGGGCGTGAAGTCATAATGATGTACGGAAAACTATTTGCATTTGTATTTGTCCTTGGCTATTGTACCACTAATACTGTTAAGTATTTACAACTTACAATAAGGGGCTCGGCTGAATAGACCATGTTTAAAAAAAAAGACTATGTACAGACAGCACAATCTACAGAATTCTTTGAGCAATAAATAACACAATTAAATGAGTTATAACGAACTCAACAAAGTATACAATGTTTTGTGTTAACACCATTAGGATCATAATATATTGAAGATGGGACTGCCATTACACATATAGCTCTAGAGAAAGTATCTACTGATTCTATTCATACAACAATTTTCCCTCAGGTCAAAATCTATGGGATACAATGGCTTTATGTAAATCTGGGGTGTAAAAGTACATCATGTATGTGTGATGAAAAGTAAATCCTGAAGTTCTTGGCAAAACTAAAACAACAGATAGTGAATATCAAATAAAGTCATTGTGAAATAACAGCTACATGTACATGTTCAGGTTATAGCTTTCATTAGCATTTTGCAAATTGAACCTCAGATAAATATTGCGTTGATAGTTAATAATGTGATTAAAATGACAATACTTCACTGAAGTATTGGCGTATACAAGTTTCAAAGTTTCAAAGTATGGCTTGTGGTTTGATTGGCATAATTAAGTGGAGATTGACATGTACAGTGAAGTGTCATACCTATCACTCACTTGTATATATATATCATGTTTTATCCGTCAGTGAATAGCTGTGTAAAGACAGGAATTTGCAAGTGGTTGAAAGTCCGGCATAAATCAATCTTACATCTGATGCTACTTTTAGACACTACTCAATAAAATCACTGGTATTATGTTTGATATATTTTGATTCAGGTACTAGAATAGAGGTAATACTAATAGTTTGTTCCTGATACTTGGACACATTTTTATGTTTCACTACCCTCAACAAAAACATGGTATACCGTATACATGTATCTGTACAGCTTTACTTACACAAGGCAATTGCTTCCTTTTCTTCTTCTTCTTCTTGGATTTGGAAAGAAATTTTTCTAACCTAGTATGCCTAAACATTCCGAGATTGGAGGAGAGACAGTCGCTACATGTACCTTAGTGTTTGTATCACAATATACAATGCTGGTCTGCTTGTTATGCCTATCTGCATGTACATGTACATGTATGTAAGCCTATTCAAAATAAAATGATAGATTGTTTTCCGACAAACCAACCAGTGATTGGCTCTGCCTCTCACTGAGGTCATCAACATAACAATTTGGCACAGCTTTTGTCTTCCTTATCTCTTTTATATGTTACAAATTACCCACCTATTCTATTCAAATATTTCATTGTCATGTATTCACAAGTCTACACCGATAAATCATCCTGTTCTGCATGTCTTTGTTTTTTTACCCCTTTAGTTGAATGTTCTGTTTGACAGTATGACCTGCAAGCACGGTGACACTCTCAGAGTGCTAGGTTATTATGGTACACTCAGCTCAAGAGGTTAACATACAGCTTAGTTCTACAACACATGTTACATCTATGCCTCTATTCAGATTCTTAACTTTAATTCTATTAATACTAACTATAAATCAAAAGTTATTTAATGTGACAGTACTTAATATTTAGTTGGGCTTTCAGGACTACTGCCAGGTATTATAAAATCAAAGTGATGAGCTCCAACATGTCTAACTGGGTTATATGTATTTTCCCAGTTTTTACATGCATATACCAACTCAGTGCAAGTAATAGAGGGGGAAATATCATAAAAAACTGCATAGATTTCCATGCTTAGTTCTTAGTACTACAATTTTTTCTTTACTATGGATGACAACCCAGTGAAATACCTGAGGTACAGTATTTAGATAGATTTTGGCTACTTGCATACAACTTAACAATGTACTGTAAATGACTATGGTTATTTTACTGTTTTTAGTCCACAAATTGAATTTGTGTGTATACATACTTTCTTTTATCTGTTCGTTTCTGTTTCTTTGTTTTCAAACATCTAATTAAAACACATTGAGTCTATGCATAGGGTAATCAAAGAAGAATTTTAGTGGACAATTAAACTTTTAAACTTTTATTATTTATAGTTACATAATTATGATAATATACATGTACCACATTTGGCATTGCAACTGAAAGACTCTAGCTAGACAAAACACACAAATAAACAAACAAAAAACAAACAAACAGCACATGTTATGTAACTATTTATTCACTTTTTGTATATAAAAGAATGCACTCTCTGCCATGTACATGACGAGTCACGTACATGCACATTGTACAATATGTCACTGTGTAATTAAAGTTGTTACATCGTCATGTATCAGAATTTTCAAAAGACAAGTGATTAATACATGTATTAAGAATAAATATTTGGTTACCATAGCAACCATATCAAAGTGTTCTTCTTTTTTCACACTTTTACATGTAGTAGGAACAAACCTTTTGCTTCATAGCACATCAAACATGAAGTGAGACTCAGAGCAGATAGAGACGATAGGAAATCATGCAATCGCTTGAAGACATCTGTTGTTTGTTTTTTTGTCTTTTTTTTATCCATATAATTAATAACCTTAGTCCTATCACTGTGTCAAGCTTATTCTTTACTCAGTCTAACTTTATCTATAATACCCGTCAATCTTTCCCTTTATCTACAACTAAGTAGTTGTCAATCTTCCTTTATCTATAAATGATTTGTAATTGTAGAATTGACTAAGGTATAAACTGAAATGCTGTCAATTACAGTAGCTGTCAATCATTCTTTATCTATAATATATTACTTTTATCATAGACCCTCCACAGGGTCTATGCTTTTATTGATGACAATGTACACTGCACAGCTGTCAATAACCTGTCAATCTTTCTCTTTTAATTTTTATCCAAGATAAATTGGTAATACAGAAGACATGTATACTGCAATGTTATCAGTCCACTTCACCTAACTGAGTTTCTAGTCAACAACCTGTCAGTGTCACCTATAGACAGTATCATAAACTTAGACTGGCTCCAGATGAAAGATACTGGTATAATAGCATGGTGTAAAAGGTTATCCAAGATGCTTGAACAGGAGCATTCACCATATAAAGTATGGACATTCCCAAGTTTGACATTAGTAATTTACAACGTTGTACATGTTCCATATTTTCAGGTCAGTTAGACTGCCCTCTATAGTTCAATCAAGAAAATTTTACAAGTCACTGGCCCACTTCTGAACTCGTAAGCCCTCACAATACATAGCATTTTTTGTCAATTTTCAACTAATTTATATCATTGTGTTCACTGAGGTATGTATAATCACCTAGTGATCAACCCTGTCAACATCTCACAAATTATCATTTTGTTGATAAACAAGTAATCAGGTCAGTGATTAACCACTGTTTTCCCTAGTAGTATGTACCTCAAACCAGTGTACACATTGACAGTACAATAAACAATCACAGACAAGGGAAATATTTGGCTGTGCAATCATTAATAAATAGACATTTCAGCTAATGACAAGAATTCAACTGTTTCCAGCACTAGTTTTATAGCGAAATTCAACACACAACAGCTAATAGTTACAGCTACTGGGACATTCATAAAAAATTTAGGGAAAACACTAACTGTCAGAAACAAATATAGAGCTTAAAGGAATCCTTTTGGACAATGAGAGGTTAACTGAAGCATATAAAAGGGATACACTGACTTACTTGAACAACCTGAAGAATTTCATCTCCTATTGAGAAGGTTGGTATACTGTACTCAGTCATAATGGTCTCTTGGTTCCTGTTTTGGTCCTCTAATTTGTGGATTAATGTATGAAGTTAAATTAAGTTGTCATGCTGGTTTTACCACCTGCAATCAAATTAGAAAATAAAACACTGTTATCATTTTTTTCATTTTGTCCAGCCTACCCAACTCTTTGAAAACCGTTATTTCCAAATAATTGTACAGAGTATCCAAAAAGGGATACACATTGAATTTAATAAATTAATTAATACAAAAGTGTTGTGTGAGAGTGTGTCACTTGGGTATTAAAGAGCTGTTCTTGTATCCCCAAGGTGAAGTTTTACAATATTTCATTTATCAAAATCTTATTCAGAAAATGAACAGAAAGTATTGAAATTGACTTTAGGTTTACTAGGGTTACACAGTCTGATGATACTGATAGGGACCATTGCACAATGTCGTACAAGCTCAACAAAGGAATATAAATGAGCGTTTACAAGTGCGACATCGACACGTTTATATATGTTGTAAACTATGACGACGATCGATGCAATGACCAAAAACTGAAAAACATGATGGTAAACAGGAAGTTCCAACTTTATGTACATTAGTTATGAACCTGTTTACTGAGACGATGGTAAACACATCACAATACTGGAAACGTAGCACCGTATCTCACATTAGAAGTAAATTTTATCAACTTATTATCAATTTTTTATGTAGTCAATAGAATACTGAAGCAGTTATCATTGAAGTCGTGTGAAAGTTTTCGAAATTTGGTGAAGTGTGTGAAAATGAAGTTCAGCAATCGCATTGACGCCAGACACCCTCGAATTCGCTTTATTGAGCCTGTGTGACATTGTCACTTGTGCGATCGTCCTTTGTCGATGTACAAAAGGAACTCTTTCCGTTAATTAACATCGTTTTCAAGAATACCATTCCAGTGCCACATTTGAAACTAAGAGTCTTTTTCACTGACCAACACGCAGAAACATAAATGATAAACAAAGAAAGTGTAGTCGGAATCGTTACCGGATATTACAGTTAGAAATTGTCATTCATTCAGTCAGTAAGCATGGCTACACTTCCCGGAATATCTTCAAATATATCAACTACACACAAAGGTTAGAATATTCATGTGGTGAAACTCATTTCGATGACGAAGTGTCACGATTTACACATGAAATTGAATGATTGAACTTGGTTCGCGACACACGTCTACATACTCAGACTCTAGTCACAATTGGTAAGAAATTGACACTGGATATAAATATTTTAAGTATTTTCTATAGACAATACTCCCACTTACATTAAAATGTGAAAATACTTACTGACTGTCGAGGTGTGTTCAATGGAACAAAAATTTCGTCGACAATGTACAAATGTACCGGCAACAGACGACCGCCATTTTGTTTCTTCTCGCCAAATCTCGTCAAGCAAAAATTATCGAAAGATACAAATCTCCTCCACATTTCATTGATTTCGATTATACATACCACAATACCATATTAAATAGCTTTGGACGGTTTCTGTTCCAAAGATATTTTGCTTGTGTAATTTTAAAGTGACAAAATCCAAAGTCTCGTGGATCGATCTCGACAGACTGACGAACAGCGCCCTCTCTATGTTAGCAGAAATAAATACAAAGTGAACAGCCTATCCGGAGCCCATGAGAAAGGGTATACAAAGATTATACAAAGATTTGCCATAGACCCATAGACATATGTTTATAGACTAGATTGTAGACTTAATGGACTGGTATTATTTTCATATTTTTGTGAAACATTTTTTTAAAAACTTTTTTTTTCAAGAGGAAAATATTAAAATGAATATATTTTTACAACTGTATCTCCACAGATACAAGCAAGCCATGGTCACAAAAAGAGTGAAAATTTATTATTATTTGATGGGGAAAGGGGGCACTAACTCGATGGCTTGGCTAAACGCAATACCATACTACGTTAAAGGAAACATGGCAATGTTCTATGTCAAGATAAGTTATACGCCATGACGGTGCACCCTCACAATCCCTTCAGAGCAGGTTGGTGAGGACAAAGTGACATGACATACACTATCTAGGTATTATGAGAAGCAGACGTTTTGGGATGTACTGAAAGTCTGTACTTATGGACAGTATGGACAGTAATATTGAAGAAACACATATTGGCGAACATTGACTAAGGTAACAATATGTAACATAATACTCACTTTCAGATTATAAATATTTTCAGCTTGCATTTGCAGTAACATATTTACCACTTGCCCGGTATTCAATCTCTCAAAAACTCACAACAGTCAGAACTCAACAATTTTGATTAGTTTACTTTATTGCAATTATTTTTTTTATAAACTTACTGTTTCAGAAGCACCCATGTTATCTACAGTATCACTTGACAACAAAGTGAACAACAAGCAACAACTCATAAAATACTAGTCATGTGACAGAACTTGCATTTTTGCAGTGATTTATTTACATTTGTATACATTCTGGAAGAAGCATTTGTCCAAGAAATATATTTCTGTTATTTGTTATATTTCTTGGCATTCTAAATTGCACACAAAGTTAACGACTGAATTCCATTCGACTGTCTTTGAGTTATTCTTGATGTTACCACAGATCAGTCAGAAAGTAAGAAAACTGATTGAAAACTGGAAGAGCACTCAGAACATATTGAAAATGGTGACTGATGTAAGCAGTCACGTTACAATTACATGAATTCTCTGGGACCAATTATCATCATTTCACTCTAATCTGTTTCCAGAATGGTGATAGGGGGACTGTGGGTAGAAAGACATTACGTGTCTGAAGTCTGGAGGTTTTGTTATATTTTCACAATAGTTGCTCACATTTGCTTTACCTTTGTGCACAAATTTGTGGAAGGAAAGATGTTTGAAAAATGTGTACCTGTCCAGGTCCATTTCCAAGTTCCTCTGGATGTGAGGGTTTAGTGAGTTCGCGAGCAGTTACTGCCATGCTCTGGAGTACATGGTGTGTGTGTGTGTGTGTGTGTGTGTGTGTGTGTGTGTGTGTGTGTGTGTGTGTGTGTGTGTGTGTGTGTGACCAAAGACTCCTTAGGTGCAAGCAGATCTCATATGAATAGACCAAAGACTCCTCAACTTGGAGATAAGTAAACAAAGCTATCGCTGTTGTATTTTACAGACTCAGCTTTCTCATTTATTAATTTTGAACATGATTGCTTATAAAAATGAATGTTATAATTACAAAATATCTATAACTTAACATAAATCAGTTTATACATTATTCATGAGTAAAAATTCAGGATACATAATTCTTAAATTTCCAGCTTACTATACAGTAATTAATAATTCAATGAACTATTTTATTAATTTTCACTGAGTTGTAACTTGTCGTTTATTTGATATAATACTAAAATCTTCTAAAAGTTGGAGGGGACATGATTTGAAGCACTGCTGTCTGTTTCAATAGGCCTTTCCAAAATTTGCCATGGTGGCGCTCTACTTCCTGTCTGTGTGTACCTTGGGGGTATACATGGTATAGGTTACTTGGTTAATCATAGAGCACTGCTGCTTTCCTAGATCTCTGAACAATGCGAAAAACATCCCTGATTTACACTTCTACAGAATACCAAGGGACAAAGCATGAGATAATGATACCCCCAATTTGAGCGAGGGCGCTGTATTTTCAATTTCCTGTTTGCAGTCTGGAATGGCCTATTGTCTAGCCATTTAATGAATGCTCTCAATTGCCAGCCTAGCCCTGACTTGGCTATCTGACTTAAAAATTTAGCTTGCCAGAATTCTGTTAAGCCAGTATGTCTAGCCAGATAGCTAAGTCTCTAGGCTTAGCTACTGCCAGCCCCAGGAGTAATGTATCTGAATAAAATGGCTGAAACCAGACAAAATTAATGATTTGATTGAGAGAAAACTGCGTGTTTATGTCTCCACCTTGAACACTACAGTTGATACAATTATAATTATACTATGCACAAGCCAGGTTCAACAAAAAATATGGAATATATACTCTTGTCGTTCTACATCACGACAATGCCCATCTCAGTCACAACAACAACCATCTACATCATTGGTTCTGCTGTGTTCAAAATAAGAGTCAAAAACACTCAAAATTGCCAGTACCTTCCCATATTTTTTACAATATATTACTGGCGATGGTATAATTATATTATTCGTCATATTTTTCTTCTTTCTGCCAGAAAATACTCATGACATAATGGTTGTCACTACTTGTCTAGCAACTCGTAGTGAGACAAGGGTCCCTTAGTTCACTCGTATTTTTGACTGAACAAAGAAAAAACTGGGGAATAATATCTAAATACATTCTCACATATGAGAATGAATGTTCATGAAGTCTGGGTTCATAGTATCACATGAACATTTCTACTCAGTCAAAAAACAAATTTTTGGAAGCAAATCCCAGATTTTCACTGACATCTCATCAGCATTTTCAGGGGTGTACTACAATTTTAATGTGTATTTCTTCACCAGTTTTTTTGTTTTTTTTGTTTATTTTTGGTGTGGTGATATATTTCCCAGAATTCATTGCATCCTTAGTGTTTGGCCATCTTGGCACAGAGACATTTTGATTCCATTCTTCAAGACTCGTTTTACTGGCATTTGATTATGTATGTGGCTTGGTTAAACTGAGACTACATCACTTTAGAAATGTAATATGGTTCAAAGCAAAGATCTTCAAGAACACATCAACTAACGTGATTATACAGATTGAAGTTACCACTACATAAAGGCCACAAAACCCACATCAGATTAGTTCAAAACCTCCAAACAGGTGAATCATTTGCTCTAATTCACTAAATACTTGCTAACTTCAATTCAACGCAGTCACTTTAGTAACAAAATTGTTATATAATAGTTCACACAGTAATTAAAGTTACAAACTGTTATTATTTCTGTATAATTACAATATGAGCTTGGTATAAATTACATGGCAAGGTTTGGTCTGTAGAATAGTGGATAACACATTGCAGATCCATACAAGGTGGATGATAAAGATTTCCCTGAGTAAGTCTCACATCATTCACAGAGACTTATCAACATGGTAGACTACACAACACAAATGACTGCACATGTTCAAGGTTTATATTTCAATAAGATTGGCACAGCAACAACATGCAACAGCATTCATATCTTTGGTGACAGCTTGAAATTTCCCGGATCATACATTAGCATATTAAATGACTTTCAATCTTTACTTTAGTGGTTTCAAATCATTTCTGCAGCATTTCCTGTCCAAAGTGTTCTTTGACCATTTACGTACATGGTTTAAAATCACTTTCAAAACATGCTTTCCAACACTGGCATCTTTCTGTAACTTTCTAGGGTAGTAGTAAGACCTCAAATCTGCACTCAGAAGGTTGTCCAATCAAAAGCAGAGAATGACATACCTTTGGGGCACACCACTCGGGCAAGCCCTCGACAACACCTTTGGCACTGTGTGACCTGTGGTGGCTTTAAAAGTTAGCAGAATTACCCAAGGGTCAAGCGTCTAGCAGCTAGACTAGTGACTTTCTTGAAATGATTTTCTTTTTAGAAGTGCTTTTTAATCAATATCCAGAATCAGGTGTTATGTATTAATTATAGTGGATTTCCTTCATTGTCTTTGGCTGTCATTAATTAACTAAAATGATTTTCTTCTACCATCATCTTGTCCAGAAAATCTTCGACTTGTTTCACAGAGAGAGAATTGTGTAGGGTTTCCAGTGGATGGATTGTGGATGTCATTAGATAACTATCCATACCTAGTAAACAAAAAAATATAAGTTTACCATACATAAGCCATTGCACACACCCTATTAGAAAATTTACAGCACTTTACTCTATGGTCTTTCTATATCACAACACCACACATCTATATCATAGGTTCTGTGATGCTTAAAATAGGAGTCAAAATATTCATAATCATTACTATTTTCACCAACTTTCATGGAAGTATGATTGGGGAAGAGCGCCCTCAGTGGCCAGATCTAGTTTGTCTTGAGAACTGTTAGAACTGATTCAGTAAGCCACATCCCCAAAAGTCATTATCAAACATGCCATTTAAATTTACATAATTACATATAAATTATCACATGCACACTTCACATGCTTCATGTGTTAACTCCTGTGTTCATCTCTGCTGTGTGTTCACTTGCATAACAATTTCATTTGAATAATATTGTCATGGTCGTTATCAGGTTATTGGGTGTACATTTACATAATGACTTCATTTGAATAACATTGACATGGTTGTTATCAGGTTATTGGGTGTACATTTACATAATGACTTCATTTGAATAACATTGTCACGGTTGTAATCAGGTTATTGGGTGTACATTTACATAATGACTTCATTTGAATAACATTGACATGGTTGTTATCAGGTTATTGGGTGTACATTTACATAATGACTTCATTTGAATAACATTGTCATGGTTGTAATCAGATGACTGAGTATACATTTTCAAATCGTAATTCCCAAATTGTTGACATTCTCAAAACAAGCGTTGATTTTATGGGAGAGTGGTATAAGTCATAACAGCTACTGATGTAACACAACAGCTAGCACAGACCTGGCCACTTTAATATTTAAAAGAAATCATCAAACTCACCAGGAATACCACTAGCCAATGCATTAATACCACCAGCCAAGGAATACATATAAGCAGGTGCTGACCACCTACAACGTTTCAATGGACTGTTTTGAGATTTTTCTGATGAGGTTAACTCAGGAAGTCTATCTTCTTCAAAAGATGAGGATGATGGATGACGACCATCGGCACCAGCACTAAAACTCTGTCTCTTCTTCTCTGCCTCACTTGTCACGTCAGATACAGATGTCTAAATGATATGATTTAGAAAAGGAAAGTTTCTATTATGGAATCTTGAATTTAATCTCATATTTAAGATTTCTATACCAGGAACAGAGACAGACAGACAGACAGACAGACAACAGACATAGAGACAGTGATATACCACACACACACACACACACACACACACACACACACACACACACACACACACACACTTGCATGTACACATTCACTATAATACAAACTGAAAGCACACAAACCAAACAACAAAAACAAATTAAAAGAAATGATCAAAAGGTATATATCATTCTATAAATACAGTACTCACATCCAGGTCTGTACTACTGGACTGAAATCCACAGCTGCCTAATTCATCCCCATCCTCATCCTCAAATTGACCTCTGACCCCTGGACTGAAATGTAACTCTACATGAAACCTCTCTGGTGAAGCAGGATCAGTGTTTGGATCCTCATACAACATGATAACTATCTGACTGATGTAGTTGAGCTCTTTAACTGCTCCTAGATATTCAGTGGCTCTCTTCCATTGCTCATCATTCTCCTGTAAAGGTAAACAGTTTCATAGAGATCTGATATCGTGAATGACAAGTGAAACAAGCATCCACTATACTCCATGTGAGTATGAACGCTATCCAAATGTTAAGATAGTTGGACTATACACTTTAACTCCAGCAGGAATGGAGAACAATGGACCAACTTTACTGTAGACACAGATTTGTGGTCAAGAAAGGGGGTAAGGGTTAGGGATAGGAATTGGTTTAGACTCCCTAGCATAACCCTGATTTGTATTGTTTCCAACAGGTCAGCACTGTTCTACATGTGTCCCTCAAGTCGTCTTTCAAGACCATTCAGTGACAAAAATTATGGTATGTGTAAATGTTTTTTGGCATTTACTTGGCTTGTTTAAAGAAATGAGCAGACTCTGTCACTCAGCAAAGCCTTTCTGTGATCAAATATACACCTGACAGATTTATTTAAGTGGCACAAGCTGATTTTTTATAAGGTTTTTGCTTATGTGAAAATTTATACTTATGAAAAACATTGATTGACTATTCTAGTATACTGTTTATGTCACAATGCATGCCTTCTATGACATCACAATTTGTCTTCTGTCATTACAGTGTTCCTGTACACTTTTGATACTTATAATAAATTATGTCATCGGATCATTTATGGGTTATATCCTTATACCAGGTTTGAGTTCAGTCCATTGTAAGTGGTGGTTAAGTATACATCAGTAAGTAGAATACTGTCAGTACCTTTTAATTTGCAGAAAAAAATTACATCCCAAAAACATATGAACTCAGCTTGTGCCCCTTTAATGTAATTTGGTGGTGTGGAGTCCTGTTGCTATCTAAAGGTTGCATTGCGTTGCCCATTTAATGTCATTTGTATTTAAATAATACTGAATTGAGAGCAAGAAGGATTATATAATATATTTTGTCGTAACTTTCCATGTAAAGGATTGGTGCATTTTTTCTTTCACAGAGAAAATTAAAACTTGAAAACTTACATCACACAGTCCTCCCAGTCTCAGACAATTGATGAGAGAATGTATATGACTTTCACTTGTAAAATACAGTCTTGTCTGTACGTGTCTCTCTGGTGTTCCTATATTATCTGAGTACTTCGGATTTAGTCTATGTACATTCTCATCCTCTTCATGCGCTCGCTGTAGATCCCTCCGGATTTTCTTCAACAAAGGCAAGCATATTCCTCTTCCAATGTCAACCTTTTCCTTAACTGACATTCCATATTCCTGAAAATCAATGAAATGAAGTTACATGTTTTCAAAGAGATAGTACTGAACTACCATATCATGACTCTCACTGCAGCTGCTTCTAAACAGCACTCCAAGTGGCCAAATCATACAATCTTTTGTTTTTCCGATAGCCAGACTACGACACACTGGTGAAATAAAGGATGTCTCATAATGACTGATTTCTTACCGATGGTAATGTTGGCCAGATGCTATGAGTATTGAAGTAGTTCTTCCGGACAGCACTCCAAGTGGCCAAATCATACAATCTTTTGTTTTTCTGATAATCAGACTATGGCATACTGGTGAAATAAAGAAGTCTCATACGACAGATTTCTTACCGATGGTATGATAATGTTAGCCAGATACTGTGATATTTCAAGTAGTTCTTCTGTCTTTTCAAATTCCAGTTTTCCATTATGAAGACAGTCATATTTAATACAATCATAAATATCAGGTATCTTGGTGATGTCAAAACTACCATTCTTCATTTTGAAATCTTTCTCCAACTTACTCCATCTCTTCAGCATAAGGCTTAGAGTTTCATTGTGATCCAGATGTAAATCTGTTAAAAAGAGAAATTCATGCAAAATTCATGTTTTGTTTTTGTTTTGTTTTGGGATATGTTTTTGTTTTGTTTTGGGATATTCTGACAAGATAGAATTCACCAGTGTACTTGTCAACCTATTAGAAAAGTTAGCGGTGACATCGATGTAAAATAACCGAACAACTTCGATATTTGTCTAGTCCTATATGCATTACTATCATCGCCACCGCATAGTCAAATGGATTTCTCTAGCACAGAATTCTGTTTTACAATGAACAGAGATATTTTATGCGTTGATATAAACTTGATGATGTCATCACATCCTCACATTACTTACATTCAACTGAACATTGAGTTTGTAGTAAACTGAACAAAGTAACCAATTACAACCTCTTGTCAGTGTGTGATGAATTACTACTGACATGTGCTATTCATCCCTTCCCCAGCAGGAGATTTAGCAAGATTTTCCACAGAATTTGCCCATTTGACTATATGTTAGAAAGAGATCATAGAGAATGACTACATGTAGAGTAACTAGAGTACTTCAATATTGCAAATAATGCAAATTGAAGCTAACTTGATGAATACTCCAATCATCTGCCAAATGCCTACTGCATGATTGATGGACAGTCAGACGGACAGGCTGACCGGCCAATGGACCAACCAACTGACAGACCAATGAATAGACCAGATAGATGGATGGAGTGACAGAGTAACGGACTAATGGACTGACTGATTGATTGAAATCACAGGGGAAATGTAAAATTCGATATCAACAAATCACCCTTTGTAAAATTGCTGAATAATTAATTTGACAGTAACATAGTGGTAAAACACAAACTTACCTCTCATATCCACATTCTTCATTCTGTCTTTGATTTGCTTGACAAGGTGTTTAACTAACTTGTACACAATTTCACATTTTTCTACCGGGTTTCCAATAAATTCAATGGAGTCTAACAAGGATTTTGCTTTTGTAGGTGCAAGCTGTAACAAGAAGAAGAGTTGTGTAAATATATTTTAATGACCTCCAAGTACTTGCCATTCTATTCCATGGAATACATGTTGAATTTGATGCATGTCATAACCAATTTGCATATCGAGGGTCAGGTCAGGTCAGGTCATCATGATTTAAACAGTTCTTGATATCAATATCTCTATTAACACCCTATCACACAAATCTACATGATGCTGTAGTTTGCAGGTGTTAGATTTTTGACAAAAAAACCAACATTTTTTGTTTGGCTCACTTCATATACATAGAGTGCCATCACTTCTGTTTGAATAGCATCTTATTAAGACACCTCAGATCAAACAACTTTGGACTTTCCAACTTTTATCTTGTTTATGGTGGAATGTACTTCTGGGACCAACTTCACTGAAAATCACAGTTCTTGAAATCTCCCCATATTTTGCCATATGGAAGTGTACTTCTTGTCCCTTTGAAATAGAAGAAATTTGGGGTCCACCATTTTGTTTTCATAGAATTTGGCACTCTTTTATTTTCCCCACATAGCGTTAACACAAAATTTGGCGGCCATATTGGATTCTAAAATGCTGAATCCTCTTTCTCCCAAGGGGTATTTGTTTGTACAAAATTAAGTATGAGTTGGGAAAAAGAAATTTTGACCTCATTTTTTCTCTTGATTTTAACTGGGAATGGTTGAGGTTTCTTGATCAAAGTTGAACAAAAGTTTTAATTTTCTGGTTTCCAACATACATATACTATATTAAGTCACATCAAAGTGAAAGTCACAGAGCGGAAAGAGAACATAAACTTACCTTTTCTATATCTTCCTGTGTAAATTCATGGTCCTTCTTCATGAGATCATATAAACGTTTCTTTACTCTGAATTTAAAATAAATTGAAGGCAAAAATTGTCTGCTGTCAGTAGGTGGAAATATTGTCCAAAAATACATATAGTTCTTTAACAACAACAACAACAACAACAACAACAACAACAACAACAACGACGACAACAACAACAACAACAACAACAGTTTTTTTACTTTGGGGTGGGGGAGGTGTTTGAGCCATTTTAGTTCTCCTCCTACTAAATCAGTTTTACTTTTAATGGATGTGTTGTACCCTTAAATACGAATATTTCTTTAAAAAATGTAAAATTGAGAAATGGAAGAATATTTGCTTTAGTATAAAATGCATGGCACTAAAATAAAGTAAAGTGTCAACAAAAGAACTATTCTTTACTCACTACATACTGGCTTTATATTCATATCACTTCATACTACTACATACTGATCTGAAACTGATTGTGCAGTTTGAAGCAATTTTCAGTTTTGGCCAAAACCCATCTGTTTCAGCCATTTGTGTAACCAACCAGATACATCAACATGTTTCGATCTCTCTTAGTTTGACAATAGTACATTTGTCATACCTGCTCTGTAGTGTCAGACAGTCTTTGTCAAAGTCTAGGAGACCATGAGAACTTTTTACCATCTGTACCAGTATGGGTGTTAGCTCACCTTCCAACGCTAACATACTCTGCAAAATTTAAAATAATATCATTTTATTTACACCGACAATAATTACCAAGATCAAATGTCCTTCCTCTCAACATGTATCATAACATAGTTTCAACTTAGAGTGAAACAGTTGTGTTGTCAGAAAATCATCAGCTCCCTGGGTACCTTACAATTCACAGCAGCCTCAGTAAGCATATTCACATTCACATTGCTACCGCTATCCAACTAGGTTCCCAGCAGCACCTAACCTGCAAATTCGATACTGACTACTCTAACCATTTGACTGTCAGAACACTTTCTACTTAGTAAATGCAGCACTGTTTATTTTTTTTACATCATAAAGGTACTTTAGTTATATATTGATCATCTTACCTTAGTAAATGCAGCACTGTTTATTATTTGTACATCATAAAGGTACTTTAGTTATATATTGATCATCTTACCTTAGTAAATGCAGCACTGTTTATTATTTGTACATCATAAAGGTACTTTAGTTATATATTGATCATCTTACCTTAGTAAATGCAGCACTGTTTATTTTTTGTACATCATAAAGGTACTTTAGTTATATATTGATCATCTTACCTTAGTAAATGCAGCACTGTTTATTATTTGTACATCATAAAGGTACTTTAGTTATATATTGATCATCTTACCTTAGTAAATGCAGCACTGTTTATTATTTGTACATCATAAAGGTACTTTAGTTATATATTGATCATCTTACCTTAGTAAATGCAGCACTGTTTATTATTTGTACATCATAAAGGTACTTTAGTTATATATTGATCATCTTACCTTAGTAAATGCAGCACTGTTTATTATTTGTACATCATAAAGGTACTTTAGTTATATATTGATCATCTTACCTTAGTAAATGCAGCACTGTTTATTATTTGTACATCATAAAGGTACTTTAGTTATATATTGATCATCTTACCTTAGTAAATGTAGCACTGTTTATTATTTGTACATCATAAAGGTACTTTAGTTATATATTGATCATCTTACCTTAGTAAATGCAGCACTGTTTATTATTTGTACATCATAAAGGTACTTTAGTTATATATTGATCATCTTACCTTAGTAAATGCAGCACTGTTTATTATTTGTACATCATAAAGGTACTTTAGTTATATATTGATCATCTTACCTTAGTAAATGCAGCACTGTTTATTATTTGTACATCATAAAGGTACTTTAGTTATATATTGATCATCTTACCTTAGTAAATGCAGCACTGTTTATTATTTGTACATCATAAAGGTTCTTTAGTTTTATATTGATCATCTTACCTTAGTAAATGCAGCACTGTTTATTATTTGTACATCATAAAGGTTCTTTAGTTTTATATTGATCATCTTACCTTAGTAAATGCAGCACTGTTTATTATTTGTACATCATAAAGGTACTTTAGTTTTTATTGATCATCTTACCTTAGTAAACGCAGCACTGTTTATTATTTGTACATCATAAAGGTACTTTAGTTATATATTAATCATCTTACCTTAGTAAATGCAGCACTCTTTATTATTTGTACATCATAAAGGTACTTTAGTTATATATTGATCATCTTACCTTAGTAAATGCAGCACTGTTTATTATTTGTACATCATAAAGGTACTTTAGTTATATATTGATCATCTTACCTTAGTAAATGCAGCACTGTTTATTATTTGTACATCATAAAGGTACTTTAGTTATATATTGATCATCTTACCTTAGTAAATGCAGCACTGTTTATTATTTGTACATCATAAAGGTACTTTAGTTATATATTGATCATCTTACCTTAGTAAATGCATAACTGTTTATTATTTGTACATCATAAAGGTACTTTAGTTATATATTGATCATCTTACCTTAGTAAATGCAGCACTGTTTATTATTTGTACATCATAAAGGTACTTTAGTTATATATTGATCATCTTACCTTAGTAAATGCAGCACTGTTTATTATTTGTACATCATAAAGATACTTTAGTTATATATTGATCATCTTACCTTAGTAAATGCAGCACTGTTTATTATTTGTACATCATAAAGGTACTTTAGTTATATATTGATCATCTTACCTTAGTAAATGCAGCACTGTTTATTTTTTGTACATCGTAAAGGTACTTTAGTTATATATTGATCATCTTACCTTAGTAAATGTAGCACTGTTTATTATTTGTACATCATAAAGGTACTTTAGTTATATATTGATTATCTTACCTTAGTAAATGCAGCACTGTTTATTATTTGTACATCGTAAAGGTACTTTAGTTATATATTGATCATCTTACCTTAGTAAATGCAGCACTGTTTATTATTTGTACATCATAAAGGTACTTTAGTTATATATTGATCATCTTACCTTAGTAAATACAGCACTGTTTATTATTTGTACATCATAAAGGTACTTTAGTTATATATTGATCATCTTACCTTAGTAAATGCAGCACTGTTTATTATTTGTACATTGTAAAGGTAACTTTAGTTATATATTGATCATCTTACCTTAGTAAATGCAGCACTGTTTATTATTTGTACATCATAAAGGTACTTTAGTTATATATTGATCATCTTACCTTAGTAAATGCAGCACTGTTTATTATTTGTACATCATAAAGGTACTTTAGTTATATATTGATCATCTTACCTTAGTAAATGCAGCACTGTTTACTATTTGTACATCATAAAGGTACTTTAGTTATATATTGATCATCTTACCTTAGTAAATGCAGCACTGTTTATTATTTGTACATCATAAAGGTACTTTAGTTATATATTAATCATCTTACCTTAGTAAATGCAGCACTGTTTATTATTTGTACATCATAAAGGTACTTTAGTTATATATTGATCATCTTACCTTAGTAAACGCAGCTGCTGTCATCTGGACTCTACCTTCATCTGAAGCATAGATTTTTAAATCATGTCTGTATGTACTGTGTAGACGTAGTAAACCACAACCTGGAAATCCTGCATATTCACCTAAAAAAGTAATAGCAGATAAAAGTACATGTAATATGCATTTGCCATCAAAAAAATAAAGAGTGCTCGAACCTGTAGCTTTGAATTCAAGACTGTTTCACATGGTACTTCCCATGCAGCTACTGGTGACAATGTTCTGAATGTTTTCAATTTTCTCACCTTGTCCTCCAGGGTAAATACATCGGAAAGCTCTTCCTAATTCCTCGGCTTGTAGTTTTCCAGTTGATGTTAACTCACCACCCCATTTTACAATCAATAACAAAGATGGTTCCTCCTTTGTATCTGAAAGCGTACAACAAAGTTTATGCAACCAAAAGCAATTTAAAAACAAAACAAACAAAATTATGCATGCATGAGCTCATTTGCAACAACAGTACCTGAAATATCACAAACTGAAATTTACAACAAATTGTACCCAGAAAGGTACAAGACATTGAAACTTACAAAGAAATGTACCAGGAAAGCAAGCAAACATCACTTTTCCAACAAATCTAAGAAAGTAACCACACGCTAAAATGTTCAACAAAATTTCACATGAAACCAACCAAACATCTATCACAGTTGTTATTGTTTTGTTGTCATAGTAACAAATATTTTCATCAGAAGAACATGAAGTACAACAACGTAAATTTACCATCATCACTGGTCACATGACCTGGCCTTCCCTTAGGTTGATATTTCAGTTGTACTTTCCGGTTGATTCCTGAGAATTTGCCATACATTTCCAGAACTGTCCTGAGCTGTTCAAGTTTTCCCTTCTTTTCCTCTATCTCTGTTTCACTTTCAGTGTTTCCCATTTCAGCCAGTAGAAATCTAGCGACATCCAACAATTCCTGTGGAAAGAAATAGACAACTATGAATAAACTTTGTGAAAAATAAATTACACAAAACTTCTGTCTCTGTTTCACTTTCAGTGTTTCTATTTATCAAAACAAAAAGATTTGGTATATGTGATGTCATTTCCTGCAAAGTTTTCTCACAGACCCATGCAGAAAATCACCTAAATGGCAAAACACATGTAAGTGCTTCTTCACAAACTTTCGAGGTAGAAGAAACAAAGATGCTATTTCATCACCCAAAGTTGATAGTAATCAATATAAATGTATTAAAAGGCAGAAATAACTGGACTTTCGCTTTAAAGATTTCTCTTCTGAGACATCATTTGACTTTGGTCAATTTGATGTGCAGAAACAGTGAAAACAGACACTACACATCAGAGTGGGGAGTCTGGGGGGTCCAAGACTTCATCATTTTTTGATAGTTCTTCATACCTGGAGTTCAGTTGGCTTCTTAAGTTTAATCTTCCCATTCTTATAACCTCCATATTTCTCAAACACCTCAAAAAATCTGTAAAAACAAAAACACATATAATCTGAATGAAGTACAAATAGTTTCCATAGTTACCGCTTACCGGAATTGTTACCTTGACATGTTGGCACCAGGAGTATAAATCAGAGAACAGAGATGATAGCCATCTAGTTTCCCTTTTTTCATCAGACCTCTACTTTCTGAAGTTCTCCAATGACGTGATGATGCATCGTATATTTCTACTGACATCTCCAACATAAACAAATATGTATATGGTATTCCTGGGAACACTTACACTGACGTTGTTATTCAACATAACATTTACACAGCAATGAATAGAATGAATGACTGAAATTTAGTCTCAGTTACCCAGACTCTCACCACTGGGGGATCTACTACAAGACCACCCAGACGAGAATCTGGGGAAATGTAATCCAAAGTCACCTGCACCGGATCTCTTTCCGAGAGCAGTGCATGCTGGGAATGCTTCACATCCAACATTGCAGGCTGAATGAGCTGTGTACCTTTGCAACAGTTCATCATTTCTCAAGCCACTGATACATCTAAATTACAACAAACAGGCCTTGTAAGCCCATTTTTCATGACTTGGAAGAAATGTACTGTGTGACTTTCAGTACAGGTAACTTTGGATTACCTTTCCCCAGACTTTCGTCTGGGTGGTCTTATAGTAGAGCCCCTAGTGGTGAGAGTCTGGGTAACAGAGACTAACTGAAATCAGGCTTTATACAACAAATGACATAACAACTGATAAATTTGTACCAATTCAATCTATCCCTTTATAGTATTCTTATGTGTACATGTAAGGGCACTCAGTAAATGAACTTATTATTATTACAAAGGAAGTTTTTATATTATCGAAGAAAAATAAACTAATGACAAGAAAAAAAGAACATAAGTATACAATTTTTATCAAACGGCTTACTTTCGATGTTTGACTTCCATCTTCATTTTCTGTTTCGGTGTTCTGTCGCCATGACGCATTACTCCAATCACACACCGCAACTCCATCCTAGAGGTCAAAGTTCATAACAACATCAAACCATCCATGTAACAGTCAATAACATTATCCTTCTATAAACTGTTCTTTCATTCATAAAATTTCACTATTGAATATAAATTATATAACTATAATATATGTAAGTAAAGTTGTACCCATTCACACAAAAAATATGTGATGTATTTTTCTGGTAGATCCAGGTCATGACATCTGGCATTTTACATCATTTGATTTTCAGAACTCAATACAACTAAAAATATTTTTAAAATTTTTTTATGAATTAAGCATGCATAGGCATAATTATTGGTATATTATTCTGCAATATTTTTCCTCTGTTAGCTAGGATATCACCCCTCATCTAATACATGGAGTGACCAGGCCCCTTAGGTCATTTAAATTTGACTCAGTTTGACAAAGACACAAATTGTGGTTATATATATATGAAATAACTATCATATATCATGACACACACACAGTTGGTATTCTGTGTGCATACAGTAATTATAGCCTTTTGAAATTAAAGTGTATACTTCTGAACTATGACCTTTTTGCCATTTCACTTATTCAGTGTTCTCCAACTTTAATTAAAGACAGCACAGTGCAAACACCATCCTTGCCACCAAAGTTGCAGTGCTTGGCAGGTTTCTGCCATGCTGTGTTCTCCCCACTATTTATAAAGTACAGTGCTAACACTTTCCTTGCCATCCAGACTGCTATGCTAAGCAGGTTTCTGCAGCTGCTTCAAAAGTATTCTACCATCTTTGACCTTTAGTACCATGGTAATATTTGAATGACAATGTTATAATTATGTTCACAGAAGAGAAATGGTCATGTATGTATGTGTTAAATATAAGTATGTCATAATATATTTCCATGTTTAAGACATGCATATGATATATGCTGATCATTATGCAAATTACCATATTATTTAAATGTAACTCATTATGAAAATTAGCCATAATCCTTGCAGTCTATCCTTGGGAGAACACAGTTACTCCTCATTGAAATCTCTATGGAATACTCCTCCTATGTTTGATGATTAAAAACACTACATGATAAAGTGTTCACTTACATTGTACCAAGTTGTGTTGGAACATACTGAACTTCTTCCTCTTCTATTGGAATATTATAAGGAATGTTGTACTGTGGGGCCAATTCCCGCATGATCAGATTTCTAGATTAAGGAAAACAAGATTAAACAGATTAGCCATTGAAATGTTAAAAATCACTTCTGAAATAAGCTTGGTGTTGAAAATCGTATCGTGTACAAGCTGGTACATGTGATATAGATGAAAGCATGCCAAGTTTTTTTAACATTGGTTAAATAAAAAAGACAAACTACTATACAGAGCAAACCAATTGAAAATTATAACAAATGCAAAGTACCAAACAATACAATTCATTCTCTTGGAAACAAGTCACATACCAAAATTCAAAAAAATTCTAGTGGGTCAAACTTGATGATTTACAGAACAGAATTAAGACAAACCGTAGACCCAACATGTATAGGGTCTATGGACAAAGCTTCTGGTCAAAGTGCAATATGCCACACTCAATAATGAGTAAAATCCAGTTTCTGGGAACCAGTTGCACACCAAAAATTCAAGTAGGTCAAATTTGATGATTTACAGAACAGAATTAAAAATAAACATTATGCAAATCATACCCTAATATCTTGGCGCAGTCATCATAGTACTTCTTAGAATTCTTGACGAAACTAAAACCATTCACGTCACAGACGTAGTAGCCTCCCTTAGCACGTAGTAAATCAAAACCACACACAGTTTGCTGTCAAAAAGAAATTCAAAAATTTATTAAATGCATTCATTTGGTAATCATTTTAGATTACACTTTCATGTAGTAACAGCTTGACCCCCACCTAGATGTCTAAGTCCGTCATGAAATCTATCTCTTTGTGATTGGGATGTCAGTCAAAATCTGCCTGCATTTATCCCTTTGTGATTGGCTGATCTTGTCTTGCCATGCAAATTACATCACATAGTTCCACCCTTCTCATTGATTCTGATCATGTGATGTTGCCACTGATGTCATCTAGCACAGTGGGGATTTAAAACACAGTAAGAATTTGCACCTGTTTTCTGGCCAACAACAAATACTGAATTCAAACGTTTAAGCATTTATAGAGAAGACAATCAAAATCTGGAAGTGCGATGACATAAAGCAGCTACACGTACTGTAACACTAAGATAACAGTTATATACCTTGAATGCCTGACATACTTTCCTGGCAATTAACTTCTCCATACTACTAAGGATAACTGGATAACGTATTTCTTTACCACAGCTATCCCTTGCTACTTTACCATCAAGTGCTGGTGATTTCCTAGCTTCTGCATGGGCATAGTCAGGTCCTACGGTGTACACCTGAGTCAAGATTTGAAATAGTGTTTTAGTAAGGTTGTGAGAAATTGTCATAATAGTATCAGTGTTTTTGTTATGGGCAGTAAGTATGTTTAAGTAAAGTACCGTATTTACTTGCGTTAGCGCCCTCACACAAGCAAGTGCCTTTGCTTTTGTTTAGACAATGTCTATTTTTAGAACAGTTGCAGTTATGTCAAGATGGGGCACCCTCATACATTGGTTAGAGCAGGTTGATGAGGGCGACACAAACATGTTCACAAATCTTAGCAAAAACAATGAGTACATGCAATATAGAATTTGAAGTA
>NC_135564.1:17844430-17921930 GCF_964340395.1 Glandiceps talaboti | reverse complement strand
AGATTATTCTATGCTCATTCTTGATGGTGCTGTAGAAACTGTCAAGACCTTAACTAGCAATCTGATTATGAAGCTGGTATAGCTAACTTCTTTGAAATCCCACAATTCACTAAACAAAATATTGTAAAGTGATCATAATACCATAGACAATACAGTGAATAAATGGCAAGTCAAAATATAGCTCTCAGCTTATCAAATAATATTGTGTGTTTTAGTTTCTAGTACCGGTACTTGTAAAATGTTGTAGATTCTCCAGCTCTGATAAAAGGAGCAAGACATGAGATTATTGTGATAAATAATTTACAGGCTGTGTAATAGCTGGTTAAGATATTCAAGTAAAATGTCTGAAATAATGCAATAGTCCCTTGTAATCTCCACGTCTAAGTAAACTACACTTCCTCTTATGGTTAACTGACTTGTCCTTTTGTAAGTGTTTTTGGTTACTGGGGTATCCCTGCAAGATCTACATTTGTATGGTTACTGCAATAGTAGTTTGTAGATGAAACATTATTGATAAATTTGCAATGCAATGTACTGAACTAAATATATACAACTTTATATTTGAAATGTACTCTCTTCTTTTTTTATATTTTCTTTTATTAGTGAGTAGTTTTTCTTTGTAGTTCAGATTAATTCATTTTATGTTTGTTCTTTTGTTTTGTTTACGGTACCTTTAATAATCCCCCATATATTATGTGTACTTAATGAATAAATATATAAATAATTAATTAATTAATTATTCAGCATTCTTAAACTAATATTGATTGTAATGATCATACATTTCTGACACACTTTGTAATTACCCCTCTCTGACATTCTTTGATAAGTACCAGCTGTTACAAAGACCCAGTTATTTTCTAATTCAGTCCTGCTTTGTGTTATACTATTATTACTATTCTGATGTTTGTTATTTAACAGGATGCTTCAGGTTTTTTCACACAATTTTAATAGTGACAATAAATACTGCATGGACTTGAGAATAACAGTGTTCATGTGTGTTTGAGATAGAATTAGAGGCCTTCAATCACTGATAAACATCTTTACTACAAGTAAGTTTAGGTTCCACTGACTGAATATATGAAATATAAAATAAGAGTGTACAATGCACATCTTGTTTAGTGAGTGCTCTCTTTGAGGCAGAATTGAAGGAAGCCATGAATCCTACAAATTTCATGTAAAACTGCCAGGTGAATCTAACTCAACTCAGCTGATATTTTCTAATCTATTCTGTCAATTTGGAAAATACCCCGGACACAACTCCCACTTAGTATTATAGATGTACTCATTTAGGATGTCAAGTACTGACTACTACTACCACAGGCCTATATGACACCATTATGTGCAAATATACAAATTAGAGATTTTGTCAGGTCATCTTTTTTAGATTAGTTCAAAGGTCAAGTTGTGATATCAATCCTTGTAGAGCTAGTTATTGTTTACACTATTTCATATGATTTGTACTGTTACATAATACTGACATCCATGATGAAGTAGTCAGGACAACAGTTGACAGCTAGATAAATTGATACTCTCAATAATATGACTACCTTTAACAGGGCCACAGTCTTGTGTTATCTGTGGCATCGAATCTCAAGATCTCTCTTTCCACATTGTATCTCAAGATCTCTCTTTATACATCGAATCTCAAGCGATCTCTCTTTAGCATCAAATCTAAAGATCTCTCTTTATACATCGAATCTCAAGAGATCTCTCTTTAGCATCGAATCTAAAGATCTCTCTTTATACATTGAATCTCAAGCAATCTCTTTACATACCAAATGTCAAGATCTCTCTTAATGCATCAAATCTCAAGATCTCTCTTTACAATGCTATAAAGAGATGAATCAATACCATGGGTAAATCTAGACTAGGGCCGTAAAACATAGGATAAATATTTTAAGTACTGTAATATCACTACTTTGACATCCTTACCTGTCCTGTAGATGTATTTGTTGATATAGATCGTTAATAACAAATGGTTTCCTGAGTTCAGCATACTCTATTGCCTTGTCTAATGGGAATCCTTTAGAGAAGAATGATATAAGACAGTGACAATATGGCCAGTTTTCTACTGGTTCATTCAGTATCATTTCTTCTTTAAATACTTCAGTTACAATATATTCAAATTGTTCCAATCTGCCCAGAATCTCCTTCATAGGTTTAGATAATGATTTTTTCTCCATTGCACATATTGCGACAACGATAACGGCTTTGCTATATTCATTCTTAACTTTCTTCTTAACCTTGCGTGATGTTTCTTCATCTTTGAAGTTTTCCTACAGATATACACGAAAAAAAATTTAAAAACTTTTTCAAAGGAAATAGGCATGCCACATCAATAGGCTTTGCCTCTGTAACAAGTAAATAAAGTATCAACTTGTAACAGTAGAGGGATAAATTACTATCTGAATATCAAACCTACATTTACAGAATGTGTATAAAAAACATACTGTTAATAAATGTAAGATAAAAGAAATTATTTGTTACCTACAACTTTCTGAAATTTACAGAATTTGATATAGTCTACAAAAAGTTTAGAAGGATGAGATGGCATATTCAATAAATGTTTGTTGCTTGTTATGGCTATAATCACTCATAGATTCATTCTGACTTTAGGCCTATCTGGCCTCTACTGTCAGCTCTGTGCTAACTTAGTCACAGGGTTCCTGCATACTACAGTCTCTATATAGTGAAGTGTCCTATCTGGCCTCTACTGTCAGCTCTGTGCTAACTTAGTCATGATGTTCCTATGTACTACAGTCTCAATATAATGAAGTTTCATTAGTGTTTTCCTTATAAATCATAACACAATAGTTGGTTTTCCCACAGTTTATCAAGACAAGTTTCAAACATCTGTACTATTGACAATGATACCATGTTGGCTAGTAATACTGTAAACCTGGAAATATTTTGCTAAAGACTTGTTTTCGCTTATTTTTCTCTGGAAAACAAAGATGCAGAAATAAGTAGTGATGTACACAAACAAAATGTACCAGTCTGGTAATTAGTTAAAATTAGTCTTTGAGAACTAGATAAAGAAGGTTTGTGTAAAATCCCAAAATTTTGTTGCTGTGAAAATACCTACATTTACTCAAATTCAAAGCAGACAATATTTTATCAATCTGATGACCTCCAGCAGATGTATACAAATCTGATGCAAGCTGTGTAATCCAAGCCATGTGTTATTAAGAACTGCAAGCAAACTACAGTCCTTCTTAGTCAGGGATGTATATATGGGGCAGTACCCAGCAAAAAAAATGGCTACTTCACAATGTATTGCCAGCTACTTTTTCAGGAATCTTTGTTTCAACCAGCATATTTCCATCACTGACCTGATTCATGAATCTCATTTCTACATTTTACCACCTACTTTTTGCATTTTACAGACTACCTTTAAAATTAGCTACTTCCCTGTCACTGTGACTCTAAGCCAATTTGATGCATCATTGAGGGGAGTAAACAATTTCTAGTGACACACCAGAATTTGATGTTCCCTATCTCTTACTATGTGGTAACCAGTGTGCCCTCTAAGCCAATTTGATACACCACTGACACACACAATTTCTAGTGACGCACCATAATTTGGTGTTCCCTATCTCTTACTATGTGGTAACCAGTGTGCCCTCTAAGCCAATTTGATACACCACTGACGCACACAATTTCTAGTGATGCACCAAAATTTGGTGTTCCCTATCTCTTACTATGTGGTGACCAGTGTGCCCTCTAAGCCAATTTGATGTGCCACTGACGCACATAATTTCTATTGACACACCAAACTTTGGAGTTCCCTATCTCTTACTATGTGATGACTCACAAGAAATACCAGTTTTAATTGTTTTGACTCACAATAACAAAATTTGGCTATCATTAGAGGACAATCTAACACTCTCCTGTAGTCTGTTGTCAGATTTCAAACGGCAGGAGATAGGGGTATTTTGGTCCGAAATTGCAGACTGCAACTTTCCTGTGGTCTACAATTGAAATTTGACAAAATTCTTAATTTCATAATCTTATTATATTGACAAGTGCCAATCAACACTTAAAACAACAGCAGACAAAGGTAAATGAAAGTGTGAAATTCTATTTTATTCTATACATATTAATTACCTGGTATATCAACTTGCTTGTTGCCTGTATTTCACACCTTTCCTGACCACAGAGAGTTATTTTGATATATGTGTTATTTCCATTTTTTTATAAAATTGGCATAATTTAAGAAATCCAGCACACTGAACACATGTTAGCTTGCATAGCCCTCTCTCAAACTTAGAATTTCTTTGGTCACAATGTGTATTCAATGTAATTGCAATACATATCCTGTACAATGGGATGTATGTTTATTGTGTCTTTCCACTAAGAATCCACCTTGGAGACCATTTTATTTGGAAATCAAATATACCTAAAATCACAAAAAACTTATGAACATATTGTTCCTGGTCGTTTTTGAAATCGTTACAGAAATTTGGTTCACCGCTATATTGTTTTCAAGGAAATCATCAATCTATAATTACCCTTACACACCCTGACAGTGTTTGGTGGCCATTTTGAATTTGATATTGAATCTTATATTTCATATCGTTTTCTTCATTATTCAAAAATATTTCATAGTGACCCTTCATTTTTCTTCATGATAGAATGGGGTAGAGTTTTCTTGAACAAAGTAGCTGCAACAGTTCTGATAAATTTCAATAAGTTCATTTGTGGGTACTCATACAATGTATGACAAGTTTTGGTAGAGCTGTACGAATTATACAGTGTTGACTTGCAGTTTGAATAACGCACTGACTTGTGGGTAAACCAGCACTATTTTCCATACTAAATATGGAATGCTGAGAATTCCATACTCCTACAAACTCATATGATGCCATGACATTTTTTCCCAATTTGATCCTTACCTTATCCTTAGGAGAAGAACCGAAATCTTCCTCGTCATCTCCAACCAAAAACACAGGACAGGAGCTCTGCACTGCCATGTCCAAAATATGTTCCCGATATATTCACAATGTTATAAAAATTGCTCCTGAAATTGCGTATCCATGGTTTCAAATCACAACTTCACAGTTAGTGAACATTTCTAGTAGCTATCCGAACAAAACAATTGTGAAGTGTGAAGATGAAATCCAAAATACTTGTATCTGCTATCTATCTATATCCAATGGTTTGCTTGATAAATCTGTTGAGAAAGAAAAATAAACATGTATACAGGTCACATGATCAGAGCACAAAATTAGCAGTAGTCCAGCTAGACACATTGACTAATCATAGTACGTAGACTAATAAATTTCTAAGGTAGTAGTTGATCTGTTAGAGTTTGGCTGATGGAGATCTACAGAAATATTTAATTAAAAAAGTTTGTTTGGCTAAATCTGATTACCAAGCATAGAGGTTAAATTCATGCCCTGGGCCTTGCCTGGATCTTTGAACAAATCACAGATTCAGATATTTTGAGAAAACTGATCTATTGAAATAATCAAATTTATGCTAATCAAGCAATCATGAATTTTCATATCATAAAAAGTTTTTTTATTACAATTTAATTTGTGAGAATGAATGTTCATAGACTGTAAATAATGAAATTTCTACTCATAGAGTATACACTCTGATGATGCTAAGGAGACGTCAGCAAACATTCTGGATTCACTTCCAAGAAATATTTATAGAAATTACTAAATTTAATTTGTATTTGGAGAAAAATGTTTACTTAAAAAATCAACTTATGTCAGTCATCACAACAAAACATACCAAAGTGATTCATATTTCTTAAGTAAGTAAATAAATAAATAAAATTAATAAACAAATTAAATATACTTTGGAATACATGATTTTTTTCAAATAATGATGTTTTTTTGGTTTTGGTTTTTTTCAGAGAAATTTTGACTCAATGAGTTAACATTTTTTGAGAATAATGACATAATTACACCTCACGGACGATCACACAATGTCACACAATCTCAATAAACAAACTTCATTCATTTACAAGGAGGAGGTCTGGCGCCAATGTGATTGCTAAATATTTTGCACTTCTAACCAAATTTCGAAAATTTTCCTACCTTCAATGATAACAGGTTCTGTATTTATTATTAAGATGTTGATAAGTTGATTAAAATTTACTTCTAATGTGACATACAGTGCTGGGTTTCAGTTATTGCATCAATCGTAGTGATGTGACTGCTACAGTTTTCATCACGGTTTACATCATAAATAAACGTGTCAATGTCACACTTGTGAATGTTCACTTAGGGTAAGGGGTTTTGACTAAATGAACAAAGTTCATTTACTGAGATTGTGTTACACTGTATCATCCGATTCTCTTATGAAACCAAAGTTTTGAAAAATTTTGAGAAAATATTGAAAATAAAAAAAATTTGAGTATGAAATTCAGTTGTCTGGCAAAGGTATTATTGTAAAGAAAAGTTGGTGATGAACAAAAGAAGTAGCCGAGCTAATCCCTATGACATCACTGATTAAGATAAAAATAATCCCAACATGGCAGGAAATTAATTATAGCAATACAAACCGTGTAAATCTGGTGTTATGTGCTCTAATTAATACTTGCTACTTTACAATACTGCACATGCAAAACAATAAATCTAGTAATTTCAGTCACACCAGGGAAGTATTCCCTGGTGTGACATGATTACAACACATTCAATCCTTGGCCATATCATCTTATTATATACCTACATATTTTTCCACAAGAAAATTTTGCCATTTTGTGACTGTACTATAGTCACTAGTTGGTTTCGTATTTTTGTTTTCTTACAAAATTTGTGAAAATTGCATGAAAATGTGTCGGCTACTAGTTATACCATGGAAGTGGGTGATACATCCATGGATATAGACAGTGGAGAAGCTGGGACTAATACATGTACACCCATGGTTATACCACAGACAAGTATTACTTGTATTTGGTTATACACACATGTATGGACAGTGATTCAGCTCATCAGCTAGCTCTGGATGTATGTGCTACAATGTTCAACACGTCTTTAGACGTGCCGAACATCATAGCGCATACATCCAGAGCTACTCATCAGCATATCAATCAAGGTCCAGGAAGTTGTTATTGTTATTGTTGTTGTTGTTGTTGTTGTTGTTGTTGTTGTTGTTGTTGTTGTTGTGAAACAAACCCACCTTTCTTAATTAGTATATACTTTCACTATTGAAACCAAGCTACTAGCTATACTAATGACCTCTACAAATAACACCATAAAACCAAACATCGTGGTTTGTGTACACAGACTACGGAAGTGCGATTTGGGCAAATGTTCTACGGTTCTATATCCCCCAGTGACATCAAGATCAAGAAAGATGGTGGAGTTTCACATGTATTTAGTTCACATACATAAATTGATCACATTCGTACAACCATATTTCCATGCTACAACATAGGAATGAGTAATATTCATCTTTCTTGCCATCTGTACAAAATACTCGAGGAAAATAATTTCAAATGTGAACACAGATTCGGGTTATTTTGACTTGAATATGGGTTGATATGATGCCAATGGTGGCATGACATCAACCAGTAAGTACTAGGTAGTTGTACATTTCTATTTCAAGGAATTCCCACATTTGTCATCATTTCACCAAGAAATCTTACCTCTAAACAATCGATGGCCGATGTTTATAGTATATTCAACTTCAATGGCATAACTTCGATGCGTGTGACGTACAAGAGCACAGCAGTTTGTAAACAATATTACAACATACCCGACTAAGAACGTGACAACATGCATGCAAGCAGCTCGCACAGTAATAGTGTAACATGCACTTTGACCTCGATCTGTCCCGGCTTCTTTCAAATTCTCTCTGCTGTAAATGTTTCTTTTACAATATGTTCATGTTTTAACTGTGAGAAGGTAAAGACAAACTTCACAGGTACAATCTACCTACTCACCGAAAAAAAAATAACAGGGCGGGTTTACCACGGGGAATTTGTTTACATATGTAATTACGCTGTTATATGCACATGTACGTCATGGTCCGACCATGGTCCGACTCTCTCTTCCCCAACGAAAGAGGCGCTGTTTTCAAAGCTACTAGCACCTTGACTATCCATAACACAACGTGATTGGCCGCACCTGAAAAAGATCTGTCTTGCCGAGGCTGGGCCACCGTATTACTGGAAGCCTAGCTGAAATATTTACCTTAAGCAAAGAACACTTTGTGTAATCAACATGAAAGAAAATTGTCACTTTATTTTATTTTCAATTTGTAGATAAAGAAATCTCTCTCTCTCTCTCTCTCTCTCTCTCTCTCTCTCTCTCTCTCTCTCTCTCTCTCTTGAACATTCTTGAACATTCAATACTGTAACAGTATTCTACAACTGTATGGCTATATTACCTACATTTTAACTGACCTATTCAGAGATATTTTGGCAGACACACACATTCGCTTGGTTATTGACTGTCTCATAAATAAATGTATGGTACTAGGTAAATGAAGTGTACAATTTTACACAAGACAATACCGGGTAAACGACAGCTCCTGGTGAAGTTTGAATGTTGAAAAAGTCGAGAGAGAGAGAGAGAGAGAGAGAGAGAGAGAGAGAGAGAGAGAGAGAGAGAGAGAGAGAGAGAGAGAGAGAGAGAGAGAGAGAGAGAGAGAGAGAGAGAGAGAGAGAGAGAGAGAGAGAGAGAGAGAGAAAGAGGGGGGGCAGACAGACAGACAGACAGACACAGAGAGAGACACATACATACATACATACATACAGACAGACAGACAGACAGACAGACAGACAGACAGACAGGCAGACAGACAGACAGATAGATAGATAGACACATACATAGACAGACAGAGAGAGGACAGAGAGAGAGAGAGAGAGAGAGAGAGAGAGAGAGAGAGAGAGAGAGAAAAAAAAAACTCTTATTCGGCATTTACACAAATACATTCGCATGGCTGTCATCCAACTCATCATTGTATATTTTTTAATATACGTTTACGTACGACATTATATATATGCTAATTTATAACATGTGTAAGAAATAATGTCATCGAATCTTTATTCCTAAATTTACCAGGTTTTAAGTTCTGTTACCAAGTGTTGGTTAAATAGTCGACTTCAGTAGAATACATGTACAGCACTGAAGGGTATCTTTATCAGCTAAAATATGCACTCAAAAGTATAAATTTACAAAATAAAGACAATGTAAAAAAAAAAAAACCACCCTCACCTACCTAAACCCTTTTCACACCTAATTTATCTGAAGTTCGATCTGTGAAACCATAGATAAGGAAAAGGTTTGTCTACGTCAGTGCTCAGACCACTAAAGGGATCTCAGGTCAGGGCAATATTTGATGTGAACGAACTCGAGGTTATAATGATCATACGGTCATATATACTTAACAAAGCTGCCAAAAATGTCTAGCTTTAGTGTTAGGACTTGGAGTGTCAAGTTTTTCATGTCACCAAAATGATATTGCGTCGAATATGTAGGTTATTAAATGGACAATACATAGTAAATATAATTATATCATCTAAGTAATTGATAACTCATATGCCATGACTTCCATACTATACATTGAAATATATCTATTAGTTGTGGATAATTTTAAACATAGCCTAGGTAGATTGCCGAATAGAAAAACGATGTCATCGTCGCTTTTTTTCTGAGTGCGGAAGGATTAAGTTTAAGAGTTTAAATTTATTACAATGTAAATTGTTTAATTGGTGTAAATTGACCATTTGAGTTGAAACTTTTACTTTAATTACGTTGTGGTTTGATTGTACAAAAGAAATTGTCAACTTTTTATGAGCTGATTACTTTTGTTACAAATCATGAATTTTCTTATCTTTGGGTTTATACTTAAATTCAATGTGTTACATTAATCATATAATTTATTAGACCATCTCATTTGGAGTCTCCGAGTCTAGAACTAAACCATTAGCGTATTGAATGCAAAATTATCTATTAGTCATCTTCCGACCGCAAGGGGGCGGGCTTCGATATACATTCTCTTCCCACACCACTAGACAGAGCGAGAGATAGCCAGGGAGTGGAGGAACGGACTACTATTCATTGAAAAGTCAATACGTCTGTCTGTATTAAAGTTTTACAGGTTTTTATGTTTTTTCACAAAAAAATGTTTGAAGCTCATTTACAAAAATATTTTAAAGAGTTGGGAACAAATGACACCCTTGTTTTATATCACATGTTGATTTAAATCCTTCAGTTACACCTTCATTTAGCTTTATTCTGCAGTTTAAATTTATGTCCATAAATTTGATAATATCTTAAACATCGGTTGGTAGAAGAATACACAGCTCTCCAAACTGTCAATACCCATAAAACAGCTATAAACTTATACCAACATTTCGGTTAACTTTTTTTGTTCTTGAATACTATGTTCAGTTATAATTTGTTTTCACCGTGCGGTTTTCTACTAAAATAAAACCGCCTTTTTAAATATTTGTTATTTATAGATAGCATGCATACCTCCTATCTCAGCCAGGAAAAACAGTCAGATTCTTTCCTTTTTAAGAAAAAATTGGGCTTACATGTGTAAATAGCTTGAAAGCTGTAGTATTTGCCAGTATGGTAATCCATGATCAATCAATCAATCAATCAATCAATCAATCAATCAATCAATCAATCAATCAATCAATCAATCAATCAATCAATCAATCAATCAATCAATCAATCAATCAATCAATCAATCAATCAATCAATCAATCAATCAATCAATCAATCAATCAATCAATCAATCAATCAATCAATCAATCAATCAATCAATCAATCAATCAACCAACCAACCAACCAACCAACCAACCAACCAACCAACCAACCAACCAACCAACCAGTCAGTCAGTCAGTCAGTCAGTCAGTCAGTCAGTCAGTCAGTCAGTCAGTCAGTCAGTCAGTCAGTCCGTCCGCCCGTCCGCCCGCCCAACCACCAACCCACCAATCAATCAATCAATCAATCAATCAATCAATCAATCAATCAATCAATCAATCAATCAATCAATCAATCAATCAATCAATCAATCAATCAATCAATCAATCAATCAATCAATCAATCAATCAATCAATCAATCAATCAATCAATCAATCAATCAATCAATCAATCAATCAATCAATCATATAGATTTGTCTGTAATTTGTTATTGCAAACAAAAACTTGTTTGTAGAACGTAGAGTGCGACTCGGTGTGTGTATGGCTGGAGAAGATCACAAGTGTACTCTGGAGTTGAGCAGCTTCATATCTCGCTTTGTATGTCAACAGTAAAATTTTGTAATCAATCCTGAAACGAACTGGTAACCAATGCAGGCTGATGACAACTCAGTGGAGAAATGTGTTCAAACTTCTTATATCGGTTGACTTTTTTTGTTCTTATTTACACTATGAAATACTAAATATTCACTTAAATGTATTTTCACCGTGCAGTTTTATCTATTATTGTGTCCAGTATAAAAATTGCACTTGTTGTCTGTTTCCTAAAGCCAAGCTGTAGATCATGTTTACATGCAATAACAGCTTTACATTGTAAATGAGTCATTTTTTAGATAATTTGTTAATATATTATTCATGACGCCTCTTGTAAACAGATTTGATAAACAACTTTATTTAAGTGCAATCATGAGCGCGATAATTGAATACTTTCGTTTCCTAAATTTTGAAAAATTGTAAGTTAAATAAATGTAACTGCGCGAAGTCTTATCCGCATATCCTTGTGAGTGCGCCACGCACGGTTAGTAGAGTTTCGAAACTCGTTTGTTTTTTTACACATGACATGGTGCATGTAATTCGTGGGCGCAGTGTTATTGCGTCATATTACTATGAGTTGCAGACGCCCAACACATGTGGATGTTCGCTGCTGACGGGCTTAGATATCATCGCATTGTGAAACGTTGGTGAAAATGTTGAACGATTTCTGACAATAGTCGTATAATTTCAACATTGGTCTTTAGTTTCACCAGGTTCACAAATAATTTTACTTCTAAAGTTGCTCCTACGCACAGTATATGTCGATATCGATTCCATTGTCGTCTGTCTATTGTTAACGTCGGCCATATTGGATAGTGTTACGTGTATCGGTCGGTCGTTGACTCTGGTTGACTCGTACCGCCAAGGATAAATTGTAATACTCGACATTGATTGGTGCTTGGGAGAAATTTGCATACAATTCACAACATTTTGTAAATAATCGCTTTCAAAGTCATGTTCTCTGATGACTCATAAACGTGAAAGATCGCGAATGTGAAACGTCCCATGTATGCTTGGTCAAGTGAAACATTTCAATCTCCATATGAAGTATCAGATAGCAAGCTAGTTTATACCAAGAGATGGAAGTAGCAGAGATGAGCGTGGTACAGCAATACCAAGGTACGGAAGAAGCAACAGTTTTTGTGATTCCGATGTGTTGTTACAGTTATTATTGCCTGTTAAGTTTAGAATACGAGTAGAAATGACCGTGAAACGACTCTTGCAACCTCCAGAATTACAGACCCATGAGTGCACTTCCATGTAACGAAAGGACTGCACACGAATGTAAAATGTTCTCAAGTCAAAATTTAATCGTGAAAGTGGATTCGCTAAAAGTACACCAAATTTGTGTTTTCGCTAACTTTCTTTGTTTTATTTTCCCTCCTTTTCTTTTTCACTTGGTTGGTCATCGTATCTTCCCGATCGCAGAAGCCTCGGCGTGGTAAGTCCATATATTTTATAACATAAGTCATAACGTTATATTTGCATGGTATTTTGTCATCTGCATAGTTGCACGCTTATATTTTGGAAGTAATCGCATTTCAAGTTCATGAGAAAAATGTACGTTAAAATGTAAGATGTAATTTGGGTTAAAAATTTCACTGAATTCACACGTACAACCACCAAGGTAATTGATATAACGATGGCAGTATAACTGTATAACTATTAAACCCAGCACACGTTTTCTGGTGCTCTCAACTTCTTTATATCGAATTCAGCATGCATCTCCCGTATGGTATATGTGTTCATACATTTTTTTGTATTTTTATCAAGATCTAAAAAAAATACCATTGAAGTAAAGACTGCTCCTAACCAGCCCCTCATACATTTGTAAAACATGATATGTATTAAACTTGAATAAAGTTAAAAGTCCATACCACCAGGCAGGGGGGACTTCCTGCTCAGATTGCATCATCAATTGTGGTTTTTTAAAACCACCTTTATCAACAGTGGACTTTGGAATAGCTTCATTGTCCTTGTTTAAGTTTGTATGTATTCCCTTTATAATGTTGATTAGTGGTGACATGTGTTATGTAAGTATTTAGCCTATGGGTTAGCAGGTCACTCACTGACTGCATGGTACATAGCATGTTTGGGTTACCCAACCAGCATGTACCATGTGTGGTGTTAGGCCTTTAAAAAAAATAATTGTTTGATGCTGGTTATCCGACCCCATCTAGCTTTTCACTGCCAACCCTAAACTTTTTTTTATATTTAATCAAGAAGAAAATAATAAAATTGTAAAAATTGTGAAGTCTTATGAGAAACAGTGGATACAGAAACTGCCATTAACGTATAAAGACACTTTAAAAATGTTCTTCCAATCTGTGTTTTCTGTACATCTGATATTAAGAAGTAAATAACACAAAGACCATTTTGAAAAGTGGAAAACCTGAACTAGACACTCACACAGAAAAGAAATTATAGTAAAATATATTTTAAAAAACCATACCTATTCTAAAATTGAGCGTAACTGGAACCATGCAATTTTTGCAGTAAATGTGGATAAAGTTTGTAGCCTAAAAACTGCAACTCTCAAAAGCTGGTTTGCAAGGAGAGCAACTAAGAATGTTTCTGCTAAACTTTAGTTCTGCAACTATTTCCTTCTGTGTTCCTTCATAAAAATTCCATACACATGTAATATTGCATAGAATACACATGAAACATAATCTTCATCTCTTCACTTGTTAAAAAGTTGCAAAATGTGAGCTGAACCTAAATTTGTGTCACTAAACATTATTCAAATTATTTTTTTTGTTAAGTGTAATAATATTTCCTGTTATTTCAGCTTATGTTAGTAGTTATTATTGAAATGGTTATTTACAAATCATGAAAAAAATGGAATGAACAAATGTTATGCATTTCTAGATAAGATAGCTTCATGTTCGTAAACTTTTCAAGCAAGAATCTATATAAATGATAGAGATAGTTCTGCACAGGATGAACTCTCCATTTTAGTGTCATATGCATGGTTGATATGAGTCAGTTATGTGGCACAGTGTGATATGAATAATATCATTTCCACTGTCATTGTGCCATGTTTTACTTTAATATGTAAGTGCTGTCGAGAGGGTTATTTTAAATACCTGTTGAAAAAACAAACCGAAGTTGAGTTGTTTGTGAAATTTTTAACTTTCCTGTTATGTGTTGACAAAAATGATCATGCACTTTGTTTTTGAAGTGTACGCCAGATGAACCTTTTATAAGTAGAAGTATTGTGTTACTGGTGTGTTATTGAAAGTGTTTTTTTTCAAACAAGAATGCCTCCAGTGCACAAACAAGTGTGTTTTTCTTATTTGCATACAATGCAGGCTGGCAACAGCAGCTGAAGAGTGCCGCAAGACAGCCAACGTGGACATAGAAGTACTCATTAAGAATTGTGAAAACTGTGCGAGTATGATTGAAAACATACAGGAAATTGAAAATAACCCTGTCAGAAAGGTAGGCGGTGCCTTTAAACTTTGGAATGCACCATTCTAATTTGTAGGGCTGGTCAGCTTTCATTATGGGTGGGTGTATTTTTTCAGGTGTACAATTGTGTTTGGAGTTTGATTGGCAGAAGTTTACTCAATACACTTGCATCAGCCCTGATGGTGACCCCAGGATTAACCTTGTAACATACTAAATAAGAATATAAATAAAAGAAAGACCTTGGGTAGGATGTCATATTGTCACTGTGATCTATCTTTGGTTTGTTCAATGAAAAATATTTTTTGTTTGTCATTTTCAAGGCTGAGAATAAAATGCATATTGGTTGTTATTAATTCAAACAAATGTACAGCCTTTTAGCCATGCTGAAAAATTGTTCACAGCATGTATTGTACGTGTGACTTACGTACATGTCCAAAGTCAAAATAAAAGTCATATCATGAGAATAAAAGAGAAATAATAATGATAATTATAATTCATAACTGAAATCGCTAGCAATGATGACAATGGCCATATCAACACAAAACACAAATAAATTCTTAATTGAAATCCCTAGTAACAACGACATTGACCATAGCAACATTACATATAATTCATCACCTTAATGGCGTCAGAGAAACGATTTCTGTTCAGTCAGTTTTGTGACATGATTCACACTTTTTCATTTTCTTTTACAGACTGCCTTAGAACAACTCAGTTTGACAGTAAGCTGTCACCTAGAAGTGTTAAGAGCTAAGAAACAACAACTAGACTCGTCTCAAGACAGTCCTATGAGTCTTGCAAGCTCTAACGGTAAGTACGGAAAGTACTGTTTGTTAGCAAGAAGATTTAGAATTGAAAACGAAATAAAAAGAAACCTTTATAAATACAGTAATGTTGAGTACTTTTAATTCCAATTTTATTTTGATATAGTTGATAAATGATTCTTCCACCATGTGCTGGCTTGACATTTGCTTCATTTTTTCACAATCCATGGAAAGTCAAAACAGAATTAGTTCTTACCTGTGTTGTTCAGTGGAAATTAATTCTCTCAAATGTAAAGACTTGTTAAGTGTTCATCTATTTTCATATGTTTACAAACAATAAAGTATATAAGAAACCATAGACAGTGAATAGTTTGTAACTTTCTCCTAAAAAAATAAGATTTTATGAAAACTGGCTACTTGCATTTTTATGCTGCATTGATGAATCTGTGTCACAGTTTAGTTCTACACTACTATTTTTAGCCTTGCCCTGTGAATATGATGTCTAGGTAACCTACATACCATAAATAAACTAGCTGCAAAGATGTGGCACTGATGTTGCACTGCCCATAGGTCACTGGATATGTTACTCTGCTATATGCATTCCCTGTTGATAGTGAAACAGTGTAATGGTGTCACAGATCTAAGGATATACAGATGCTAGCACATGGTCACAGCTAGTACAGTGCTCAAAATTATTTTCTAAACTTGGTAGTACCAGTGCTCTGTGACCATGTGCTAGCATCTGTATCAGGTTGTGAGATTTAATAGCAAATTGAACTACTACTAATTTCAAGCCCTTGCAGTGAAATCCAAGCTTACATGATTCAAAATATTGAATATTTCTAATACAAAATCTAGCAAGTTGGTAGCTGCACAGACAGGATATGCAAATTGTTTTATTTTGATTATTTCCTGTTTTGTATTCAGGAAACACATGTAATAAAGATAGTGCAGGTGGGAATGAGAAGGAGAAGCTAAGGTCAGCAATTCAAGATACTATCCTACAGAAAGGAGATGTAAAGTTTGACGATGTGGCAGGGTTACAAGAAGCTAAACAGACACTGAAAGAAGCCATTGTGATGCCAGTCCAGTACCCTCACTTATTTACAGGTAGGTTTCACATAGTTTGATTAGCTATGCAGTGATAGTTGTCTAGTGTGTAAGTCATAGCTATGCAGTCATAGTTGTCTAGTGTGTAAGTTAGTCACTGTAGGTCATAGCTATGCAGTCATGCCTTTTATGGACTATTTATAACATTTGAGCAGGTCAAGGGCATGACTAGCTTACTGTCAAATATAGTAGTTTATTACATTTTTTGTAATTACTATGGCAACTATAAATCACTATTGACTGTAAGTCTTGTGTTACTTACATGATACTCTCTGTTTAGAGCCATAATACTACACTGAGCAACAATTATACTACTACTGTACTAAGTATTTAAATTGTGTGTTCACCCGATGTCTGCTTGATTTTTCCAAATTAAAAATTACAAAGAAAAAAAAAACATGTAAGAGGTGATATATAATCAGTGTACTCTGATTTTGACTTTTACAAATATTAATAACACAGGATACAATAAAAGGCGATGAACCATAAAGATAATAGTCACCGTTTCCAATAAAAGATAAAACCATATTGCATATAAAGCTGACATTGTTTGAAGGCCAAATTTAACAAAAATTAATTTCAATATTCTAGTTTTTTCCCTTTGTTAAGATTAAATTTACCAAAAATTATTTTTAATATTCTAGTTCCTTCCCTTTGGTAAGGTCAAAATGTAACTAAAATTGATTTAATGTTCTAGTTCCTTCCTTTTCATAAGGTCAGAGTTTTAAAAATGAATATTGTTTCCTCTTGATTGCTGCAGGAGGTAGAAAGCCATGGAAAAGGATATTACTGTATGGGCCACCAGGAACTGGTAAATCAAGACTTGCCCAGGCAGTGGCTTCAGAAATAGAATCGACATTCTATTGTGTGTCCAGCTCAGATCTAGTTTCCAGCTGGGTGGGAGAGAGTGAAAAGTGAGTACACTTGTATATCATACAATTTCTTAACATGTTAGTTGGGATGCCAACATGGTTTTGTAAGTGGAGGTGTAAATTGTAATGATACCATATAGGAACTAGACTACTAACATGCATACAGCTCACTTCAAATTACTGTTCACTGACTTTTATACAACCGTGCAGAAACCAATCAGATTTGAATTGTACCAGAAATACCTGCATTATTCTGTGCCTTGACAGCCAAGCACAGGGAATAGTAGACAATGTGTGCTTTTGTTGTAGTCTCATGAAATATTCATAAATAGATTTATTGTCTCGGGGAATATTTTATTCAGTTATTCTTGTCAAGGAAAGAATGTAACAACAATACAAATATGTCATACTTGCAAACACATATTTGGATTGTTCTCATGAAATAATCAAAAGTATTTGAACAATTGTCTTCATTCGTATTAATCATAGAATAGTAGAAAAACTCTTTGAGTAAGGAATGTACCATATGTGATGTGCTTTGAACATATAGTGCATTGCAGGCATGATAAGCAGTAAAAAAAAAATACTCCAGTCCTGAAAACAAGAAAAACTGATGGCCATGTACAACAAATGATTTCTATTAAAATTAGGTGCATTGCAAATAAGCTGTTAGAATTGACTCACAAATGAAATCTGAAGAAAAAAATGATATGTTGCAAACAGAATTTAGTACTAAACTGCCAACTATTTGTTACAGCTGAAATGAAAACTTTTAAATGAACCAATTGTAAAGGGGCTGATATGCAATGTTAACTGGTCGATGAACTTGTTAAATCTCTATTGTGAACGTGTGATGAATTCCCAGTTGTAGTCTTCATAGTCAAGAGTAAAAAATATTGGATGACTAAATATTATTCCAAGGCTTACATCAGACTTTGCCAGATAAATAATTTAGACCGAATTGTGTACATTTTGTAAAATGAAATATTTATGAAGCATTTTCATGGTGTTAATTTGTAGCGTGGGTGGTAGGATTTAACAGCTTGTACAATCTGCATAACTATAGCAACCTGTATTTGTTCATGGAGAGAATTCCTCACTTCTAAAGAACTTGTTGATTTCTTTGTCTAAATACGATTTTAAAAATGTGTACTGTGAAAACTAGAAATATGAGAATTTTCGTAGTAAAAATGTAAGTGTAAATTTATTTTTTCAAAATATGATTTTACTGATGAAATATTGACATAGTGAATATCTTTTTTAATTTTTGATAATATTTTCATGATTTACATGTCTGGTGGTTGTTATTTTAGTACCTGTAACTTTTAGTCCTAATGTGTGATTTGATAATGTCAGATATTATCACATTGCAATTACGTTAAAAATAGGAATATTAAAATGTTGAAGAGCCTTCATAATGTTATTAAAAGTTTATAGAATCCTAATTTGTTAATGTGTAATTTGAGATTTAAGTTTTGTATTAACTAATCCTGCATATATAATATACACATAATTATATATGTATGATTTTAATTCTTAATGTTAATATTATATGAGTGTTCAGATTGTAAAGTCTCAGTTTAGATGTGGAAGATCAATTAATAATGAGTGGGGAAATCATTTTCTCTGGATATTGAAATTCAGTTTTGGTGGCTGTAGTTGCCTAGCCTGTAGCCTTTTAGTTGATTTATATGTAATACACTCAACTCTCAAATCATCTAAGAAACCTAGAAGCTAGGGTAGGGTAGAGTTGTCTTGAAAATTAAGTAAAAGAAAGAAGAAGTCATTTGAAGTTTCCTACAATGTCAAGACTCAAAACATGTTCAGTGTCCTAGTAATTAAACGTTATCTAAGGGATGATCAGACAGCAGTGTCACACAAGCTCAATAAACGATTGAAGTTCCTTTTAGGGCAAAAAAAAAAATCCTTCCCCTAAACAAACACTCACAGGTGTGACATCACACATTTATCATGTGTCACCATGATGAAAATTGTAGCGCTCACACCTCTACAGTTGATGCAGTGTTAAAGCATAGTAAACAAGTTTTTAAAAAATTATCAGAAACCCAGCACTGTATATTACATTAGCAGTAAATTTTAATCAATTTATCAAAGTCTCAATAATAAATACAGAACCTGGTATGGTTGAAGGTGTGAAAATGGTCCATGGCAACATGTATCATTGCATCATTATATGTTATGTATACTGAACTTTATCAAGAAAAGGGAACAGAATGTACATCATCACTTTGCACTTAATAGAAAACTGTTTACTTGGCATGATAAGCAGAAATCAATAAATTGAAATAGTATTAGGTCACAAAAAGGGGTGTTATGGCCTAGGGTCGATACATTGAGTTCACATAACCTTTGTACAGCATTAGAACTGCACACACTTCATTGAGTAGCCAACAGATTTGTGGTGGTGTTATTATCTCAAGCCTACTTTTCACAAACAAATTTGACAGGTCACTAGCTTACTCCTGTCACCATGTTGAATATTCTAAAGTGTTTTTAAAATTAACATTAGTTCAAGGGTAACAGTGACACACTGAGTCGTGGATCATTCTGTCATGGTCAGTCAGTTTCGAATATCAGCCACACACAGTAATTAATTTCTTATCATGCACCAAAATTTGGTGTTCCTAAAATTTAGTGTGCCAATGTGGTCTATAACTAAACCACTGAGTGGAGGTTTAAATCGTAAAGATACTGTATAGGAACTAGACTACACTGGACCAAACGTCATTGTAAAGTTGATAGCTAGCCAAGTCTGAGTATTCTGTGGTAACTCACAAGAAAACCAAGTTTATGTCTTTTTCACTCACAACAATTGTTGTCTTACATTAGGTACACTGCCTCTTGATCCATGGAATGAAATATCTAATGATGTACCTAAGGCTCTATTTTGTATTATGCAAAGTTAAAAAAACCTCGTAACGACATACTGTAAATGAAAGCTTGTAACTACATACTATAAATGAAAACTCGTAACTACATACTGTAAATGAAAACTCCTAACTACATACTATAAATGAAAACTCGTAACTACATACTGTAAAAGAAAACTCGTAACTACATACTGTAAAAGAAAACTCGTAACTACATACTGTAAATGAAAACTCGTAACTACTGTAAATGAAAACTCGTAACTACATACTGTAAATGAAAACTCGTAACTACATACTGTAAATGAAAACTCGTAACTACATACTGTAAATGAAAACTCGTAACTACTGTAAATGAAAACTCGTAACTACATACTGTAAATGAAAACTCGTAACTACATACTGTAAATGAAAAGTCCAGTCAAGATTATTTCTGCATTTAGTACAGCTATAGTGATTACTACTGTCAACTTAAATATGATTTGAGGTGGTGAATTATATAGACACCTTGTTAAGCTATTTGACTTTGAAATTTATAAAGAATCCCTACTGCATATGACATATATGTTTGACCATTAAAGCATTTCCTGCAAGGGGTTATGGGAAACCTTATAGTGACATCATAGTTACCAAATTAGCTATTATGCATGACAATTAGATATTATTCCCTCCCAATATTTTCTTCCTTCAGCCAAGGAAAATACGAGTGTCCTAAAGGGCCTTGTCACTACTCGTCGCTAGACGAATAGTGATAACCCTTAGGTCACAAGTATTTTTTGGCTGAATAAAGAAAAAATATTGGGGAATAATATAATTTAATTATACCATTGCCAGTAATATTCTTTAAAAATTTGGTTAAGTAATAACAATTTTGAATGTATTGACTCATATTTTGAACTCAGCAGAACCAGTAACATACACAAGCATTGTCATGATGGAGACACACGTTGTTGTGGAATAGAACAACCAGAATGTATATTCCATATTTCTGGCTCGTGCATGGTATAATTGTTTATCCCTTACAGCAACATGTGATATTATGAACACAGCAAGTCTCTGGGCCAATGTTCATTTGTTATCGCTGAAAATAGATGATGAATGTATCACTAGGGACTAAATATGGCCATAATTCAAGTTTTCACACCTGTTGCTTTCAGAACATTGTTGTTTGTTTACATACATGGATACAACACAGTGTTCTATTCCCACTACACAATGTCCTGTCTTGCTCATAAATATTTTGTTCCCTCTTTATTGCCATCCTTTTATATTCATTGTCTCTGGGGTCTGAATTTGAGAAATAAAAATAAACAAATGGATGCTGGCTAAAAATATCTACTTTATTCTATTGATGCTGATGGCAATTTGAATTTATGACATTTTACAGGGTTGGCTAGCCTTGCACCTCATCACAAGGGATTTTTGGCTTTTCTGCACCATGCCTGGCATTTCACTAGTGGTCGTTTATTCAAACCTAATTTTAGATTAAGATTTTCTACAGCGTGGAAAGGTACAAGCCATATATTCCCACATGACTTGATTCTAGGCTGAGAGTGAGCAGGCAGGCAAAAAATACTGTCAATATATGTATTGTGACTCTAAACTTATTGTTAGCAGATTCAGTTGAAATAATGTTTGTGGTAAAATAAAACAGCGTAAAAATGGAGTCACTTTTACTGGTACTATTTTTATCCACCAGATAAAAGTGGAGCCAAAGTGTGAAAATATTATGTTTCAGCTAAAACATTTGAGTACCAAAATAAACATGTCCACAGTTTTAGCAAATTTATAATTTCAAATATTTAATGTAAGTAGCTGTTACTGTTATCGATGAAATATCAGTGGTACAAATATGGTATAATACATAGGGTATTGACTCAGCTGACATTGACAGGCGGGCACACAGACAAGACAAGACAAGCTGGTGCTGTAATCACCATATTAATGATGTGAATATTACAAATCCAACACGACCTCCATGTTGTACCGTACAAAATGTAAGTCCGCCAGCTGACTGATGAAGACCAGCAGGTCACAGCGCTCTGACCACAAATCATAATCTTATGATTGAATTATTATTATGAATTTTGACATCAAATATATTTTGTTGCCAGAGTGTATATTGAACTATTTCATAATTTGGTCATTCATAATCAAATGACTTACAGTATTTTTTAATACCAATACCAATATGTGTGTTTGGTTATTTCATAAATGCATAATTTTATGATTGACAGTTATTATGAAATTTGACATTACACATATTTTTACATGTAAATAACATGGTAATTTGCATATTGGTTTCCATAGTAATCAGCATTTGGATTATAATGCACATAGTTATATTTAACACATACACACATAGACATTGCAATCAGCCATTTCTCTTCATGTGAAAGTATTATTATGATTTTGGCATTCAAAGATTTCTAAAGCTCAAGTATGGTAGAACACTTTTACGGTAGAACCCTGTCAAGCATGGCAGCCTGGGTGGCAAAGATGGTGTTTGCACGTTCTTTCTCTATAGTAGGGAGAACGCTAAGATATTAGCAAATAACTCTGTATATGTCAAAAGTACCAGCTTGTACTGAGTGTTAAGCAATGTTTGAACCAAGATCGAGAGTTAGGTCATATCATAGTGACTTTAGTTAATAAAATTCCTTTCATAATTTTTAGCTAGATCTGTGTTATTAGTCTTAATGGAACAAATTCTTTGGAAAATTTAAAATTTAAAAAAAAATACAAATAATGTCCAACAAATGCTCAGCAGTTCTTTGAATCAAATGTTTGGAAAAATTGAGAAGAAGAAAAATAATTTCTGCATTCCAGCTAATGTTTCATCAGTTCCTAGAAACAGCTATTAGATTTAAAAGGTTAGAGCTGGGAGTACAAATCACATATTGTAATCTGAGAATATTAATCTGTACAGCCTTAAAGGTGCACTGTGTACAGTATGTCTAGTCTGTTAGACAGGTGATGCATATAAATCTAAATCACCAGAACTAAATTGTCAGTGTATTTATAAATTCATGGTTGCAGAGTTCCTAGGGATCAGCTAGATGTGGTTTGTTCAAAATACCCAGAAATAGGTATAAGAAAAAATGTGCTGGTAAAGTTGGTATTATGAGTATATTTGTATTGTTTGTGTAGTCTGGGCACCCATGATAAGTATCTACACTAGATACAGTAGGTCTGTCCTTTTGGTGACTATACCAGCCAGGGTTGATGCATTTATCAAACTGTTGAGAGAGTGAATGTTATACAGTCATGTAGCAGAACCCTACACATGAGTACCATTGTTGCATACTTGGTGTATTTGCATGAGTGCTTGCAGTGTTCTCTGCGGACATACTTTCACCAATGATGTGAGTGAAAAGCGTATGCCAGCCTAAGAACCAGACGTGAAAATGCAGCAAAAAAAAAGTGCAAGCATGATTGCATATACCTGGTGCACTCAAATCTGGGGTTCTGTCATTATTTCAATTTACATGTTTTATTCAAAACAACAAATATTGCAAATTGTGTATTCACAGTGGTTGACTGTACGTTATGCTTGTGTAGGCTCATTTGCATACATGTGTCCAATAATTTATAGTATTGCACTGCAGGTATTACTTTTTGTCCCAGATCGATGCCACCCCACAAATTGTTACGAAACTTGGATAAATAATTGTAACCATCTAATTTTATTTTAATGTATAGTATTGATTACTTTGTCCCCCAAAAGAATCATTAAATGGACAACTTTATCACCAGTTCTTGTCTGACATTTCAAGTTGCATCATAACATGACTGTGTGGTTACAGTTTTATCACTTGGGTTAAAAACCAAGTCAGTGTACTTCCTGAAATTACTTTATTATCTTTGTAACATTTTGTTCATTTGAAAATTTCAAATCAGAAACACAAAATATAAGTTAGTATAATGTAAGTGTTTTCAGGGTGAGGGGGTTGATAAAAATCTAATTTATTGACAATTGCTTAGCTTAGAGGCTTGTTATTTGCTTTCAAATCTAAAGATGTAATGGAAATAATTTGAGAAAAGCAAGGAGGAGTCTCAAGGCTAACAATAGGGCCACTACCTTATTAAAATATGGTAACAGTAACAGTAACAAAAATGATTGCGCTTAAAGTGGTATGTTTTAATCCCAGCTCATCACATTAGTGTAATATTTTCTCCAAATTTTATGAAGTTCGTATGGTACTGGGAGAAATGAATATTACATGGGATCATTCTTTTAATGTTGACAAACTTTTTCTCCAGCTCTGCCATCGTACCAAACAAAAGTGTTTTACAGCTAGATTTTGATTCTAAACCAAAAGTGGGCTTTTAACTAGTGCTAGTATTAATGGACATGTTGTGACATCCAGGGACGTCAGTTTACATTACATGTAATGCTAGCAGTGATGGACATGTTGGGATCTGAGGATGTCAGTGTGTTTTAATTATTTAGTCATCCACATTACATCTGTGCAATTTGCTGTAAGCAATGTGAATAGCTTTGTAAGGATGTTTTTCCATATCACCCCAGGACATTACTACTAACTTGCTAGACATTGATACTGTGAGTAGCCTTGGACACTGCAGGGAGATTTGCACATTGATAATGGCTGAATAGAGACCATCACAAAAACAAGTGATTGCTGTTGATAATATTTAAACTCCAGTGTTTGAATCTCATGGGTTTGGATTCACCATCTTATCAAGTGTAACAATAAGGATCATTCTGTTGTTGAGGACTAACTTTTCGTATAGCTCTGCCAAATAACTGTTTTACACACCTAAAGTTTATTCCTTATCTGAAGTGGGCTTTAAAGTAATGTAAGTCTATACAAGGTGCACACTTTGTGTTCCGTTGAAAAGTTATACTTGTAGAATGTAGATAAAACGAGGAAGAGAAATTACTCATAAATTTACACACACGGAAAAAAACATTGACAATTTTTTTTACAGTTGGCTTGATTTATTGAGAAAACCCTCACTACAACTAATACTATTATTATTCCCTTATCCAAATCTGGATATCAGATCTATTCACAATAAAGAGAGAAAATAACATGACATTATGTACAAATAATTAACAAAACAGAGATGAACAGAAAAAAAGACCCAAGCAAGGAGTCAAAAATGGTTCATGTTTGAAATATTTGTGTATTTGATTATAGTGTATATGATCAGATAGACATGTATGAAACCAACCAGAGTTTGTATTATTACATATACATTATTGCTATAAATAGACAAAGAGTTAATATGTCAGTTATTTTTTATAACACATGAATAACATCTTTATTTGTAAAAATAACTAGTTTTGTGCATGTATAGTACTTAGCAGCCTGCCGTAGTTAGTTTGGATGCCAACGTGGTGTCCAATCAAACAGAGATATCTTGAAATATGATGAAAGATAACACTAAACTAGCCACACTGTGCTACACTTTAAAAGACGAGGGGTAATTTATATACTCGCATGTTACAACTTAGTATTTATTACAATGTGGTTGAAAATAGGAAGTATAGAATTCAGTTTTGGTAATGCAATACACATTGTAAAATATGAAAACATAGCTTCGTTGATTAGTAAAGTGTAGGTCAGAGTACACGTATACACGATGACTCCTTGCACTGGTTATGGAAAATATATCATACATCATTCCAAGAATAAAATAGAATAGGAACTAAGTACTTTGGAATGGTAAATTGGAAACAAATGCGACTTTTCCTGTTCCAACATAATTTGTTTTGCTGTTTAAGATGACATTTTCCTGAAACTCACTCAGGAATTTTCTTAGATTGGCTACTATCTATTCTGTCTCTTGCATGTTGTGGTTACAATGTGGATTCTTTGTAAATAGGATTTTCCTCAAACAAATAAGCAGTCACCCAGTACCAAGCATACATAAAGAATTATGATAAATCTTGGTAGCTAATCATATTTTGTTGATATTAAAAATGAAGGATATGTTACAACTGTATGTGGTTTGTGATGATAGTGTTTGACTAAACATAGGTTAGGGAAAACAACATTGTCCAATCTGGTAATCTATGTCTTGTATTTGCATATCATTTACATAGTTGTAAAATATGCTAATTTCAGACCTAGCTTTGAGATGGTCCTGTTTGCAGACAGAGTAACTCGAATCTGACAATTGTCCCTCCCTTCTCTGTCCTGCAAAGAGACAGAAATGATGAAACCTGGGGTAACCAGAAATACTGGTAACTTAGGAATAAACTCGCCCAGTGGTCAAATATTAGCTATAAATCGACTAATTGATAAGTTTACCTCACCGTGACTACAAAAGTTCCAGTTCGGATGCCCAAATATCTCAAAATCACAAATTCGACTGTAATTTCAGGGCTTCCTCCTTATGTACAATTGGATGTCATGATCAAATATGGCGACGATTGTAAGGTGGGATGTTTATAATTACAGTTTGAATTTGTAAGGGTCTGGTTTTGACACTATTTACGATCTTATCAGCGACTAAGGGATGTAAAATGAGTACATATTAGATTAATTGTGAATATTTGATTGCTGGGTATGTAATTCATTTGTAATTGGTGCAAAAGCATTTTACTTACGCACCTGAAAAAGTTTGGTTACATTGGTTTTCTCAGGACTGTATTTAGGGACATAGTCAGTATCACGTCCTGTACATGTATACCGTCTGCAAGCAGGACTAGATTTGAGAGTGTTTTGAGCTGTGCTACACAGAGCAGAGCAGAGTAGGGTTTCATCTTTGTGTTCATGCAATCACATTGATGTACTCTGCATAAAGCGATGTTTGAATAATTCATGCAATCACATTTGATGACATGTGTAGTAGTGTTCTACTCAAGGTTGTAGACCTGGTTGAGGTCATTCACCTCACTGCTGTGAATAGATCAAACTTGAAATTTGCATATCAGACAGCAAACACACAATGAAAGCAAATAGTATACGACTATTACAAGTACCCTAGATAAAGTTTACCAGGTAACCTTTTACTGTCATAGAATATTATGCGTCACATTTTTTGCACAAATTAGCAAAGATGTAATACATTGCCTCTCCTCTTTCAGTCTCCCTGGATGAGGACAATGAGTTTGGATTTTGAGATTGCATCATTGTCTGAGTTTCAATACCCTTGAAAGTGTTCATATTGATAGTGTTCATATTGATAGTGTTCATTTTGCTGATAGTGTTCATATTGATTAGAGTTACATGTGTTGAATTTATTGTGAATTTTCTTTCAACCAACGACTAGAATATTAGATTGAAATGTGATTGTTCACATTCTGCATGAGGTATCGCTGCCCCTAGACTCTCTCACAGTCCTCGGAGCGCGTCAGTAAAAGGGCTGTTTTGTATGTACCGATGTCTACTGCCTTTTTAGCAATGCGATACTCCAAGGACTATGAGAGAGTCTACTCTGCCCCATGTAAATCATGTTGTGACTATGTGCAGTGCATGTATGAAATCGTTTCCCCATGTATACATTATAGCCTAGAATCATCCAGCCACATGGGGATTTTGCTTTTTTGCTTTTCCTCTTCCATGCCTGGCATTTCCATTTTATAATACTTTATTGAATCTTCGGGGGGGGGGGGGGGGGGGGGACTACTGTTAATTTCAGCCCTAGCTATATGATGTAAACATAATTACCATATTCAATCATCACTGCAGGAAATCATAATGTAATTTTAGGTTTAAATAAATGGCTACTAGTAAAATGTCAGGCATGGCAGGGGAATAGTGAGAACAAACATTGCATGTTTTATGAAAATGTTTGTCCACATATGGACATTTCTCATGTCTCTGTCAACTTCAAATGAAATGATAGCATACAATTAATTTCGTCTGTAGTATACATTACTATAAAGCTGACCTCTTTGCTCAAACCAAGAAAAAAAAGAGAAAGTAGAATTCCAGACATGCTGAAATCAATAACTTAAAATCATGAATTTTTAAACACTTTCACCTCAGCCTCTTCTTTCATTACTTGCTATTGATTTCCCATTTTGCACGCTGTCAATTTGGGGCAAATATTCAATATTCCTTGCTTTTTTTCGTTTGAGTAATTTCGTATATTATTACTTTCTTTTTTGCAGACTTATAAAAGAATTATTTCAACATGCCACAGAACAAAAAGGAAGGGCGGTAAGTGATATGTAAAAATTCTGCAGAGGGAAGGTCATTGAACTTAGAGTAACAATTAGGGAATATGTGATACTATCACTCTTGTGTGGAGTCAAGACAAGGCAATGACCTGATTTGCTAGCAAATATCGTATGCAAATTAATTCCAAATATGTAATGCAAAGAATGTCCATATATGGCAAAGTAATTATGAATATGTAAATTAGGTCAGTGACCTCTTGCCATTGTCATGGATACACAGCATTGTAATGTGTAATGAAACTCAGTGAAATAAGTTGTATGAGTGTATAAAGAGTTGGCAAGTTGAACTTTCAAGGTGGGTTGAATGCAAACTTCTGACAGAGTGCGAGTGTTGAGTATGAGTACACATGTCGACCTGTATTTGTATAGTGGATTGAAGACTGAAGAATGGCATCTATAAATTAAATAGCTTCTTCACACATTAAACAGAGTGATGAGTTGTATTTTGCAATATTTTTCAAAAACAAAAAAGTAGAAATAACAAGTACACAGAACAAATAATTCCATTGCTCCATAAATTTACCAGGATTTTATCATTTACCGGGAAGAGCAACAAAAGTCACAACTCCGCACCAGTACATCTGTTATTATCTTTCACCAGATCATCAGATGTGGTGATGAAGTAATTATAAAATTTATTTATCAAACCTGATCTAGGATTCATTTCTTTGTCCCAAATCACTGTTACTGTATCTTTATTTCTGTTACTGATTTTAAACAAAAGTTTGTTGATAACAGATAAATCTTTTTCGTAATACTGATTTACATATAGATGAGTTACCATGGTTACTTCATGGTAATATGAAATGGGCATGAAGGTGTTGTCAAGCTAGTATAAATTAACAATGTAGAGTATCAATTATGCATATCAATATTCCTTCACAAATAATGTGAGATTTATTCTAAATTCGGAAGTTGTCTAAAAAATTCTTCTTTTTTTTTTTTGGGGGGGGGGGGGGAAATAAATGCTATTTTATGCAAGTAGCATGTTGCTGTAAAACTCTCTAAAATAATGCCTAAAGTTACAGGAACTAAAGTAGAATTATTCAAGTATATCATACTCTGGGTTTCTCACAACAAGACTCTTGCTATTATTATCAGTTTTTGCAAAGTTTGATATTTATATTAAATGCAGGTTGATTCTACCTGAGTTCCCCAGTGTCACTTTACTGAGTTTCCCAACTAAAATTATGGTGGAAATGTATGGGAGACTATGTGTTACCTTATTACCCCTTTCACGGTAACTGGGTTTCTCCAACCTTAGGAAAAAAAATGTCCATAGCTTATTTATGTCTCTTAATTTTGACTATCTACAGGTGATCTTTATTGATGAAATCGACAGTGTCTGTCGTAAAAGAAGTTCAAGAGAAGAAGAGTACACACGACGAATCAAGACAGAGTTACTGAAACAGATGGAAGGTGCTGATAATGCAAACAGTACAGATCATATCTTTTTGTTGTGTGCTACAAACTGCCCATGGGAATTAGACAGTGCCTTCCTCAGGAGGTTTCAGAAAAGGATTTATATTCCACTCCCTGAAAGGTAAATAGAAATGTTGTCATGGAATCGTTTACACATGTAAAGCGGATACAAATCATGTTTCATGTGTCTGATCTGAAATGAGGCTTGTGACAACAACTGATTACATTCCCTTCCACCCCTGATGATGGTAGTGAGACGTTGGCAAAAATTAGGATTCACTTCCAGGGCTTGGGTTTAACTTCTACTCTTGATGCTAGGTAGTCAGGTTTAGCCAAGTGAACTGTTTCAGCTACAATTTTCTATTGATTTCCTTCTGGGCTAACAAATGTACATGTATTATGTAGTCTAAATGTGATGTTCAGTAGTCTATGTGTCCTGGACTACTGCTAATTTGGTGGTCTAGATACAATGTTTAGTAGTCTATGTGTCCTGGACTACTGCTAATTTGGTAGTCTAGATACAATGTTTAGTAGTCTATGTGTCCGGGACTACTGCTAATTTGGTAGTCTAGATACAATGTTTAGTAGTCTATATGTCCAGGACTACTGCTAATTTGGTAGTCCAGATACAATGTTTAGTAGTCTGTGTGTCCTGGACTACTGCTAATTTGGTAGTCTAGATACAATGTTTAGTAGTCTATCTGGACTACTGCTAATTAACTTTTTGACTTTGTTACAAGAAATTTCCCTTGATGTATTCTAAAAACAGGCAGATAAATTGTCAGATTTTAGAAAACTAACCATATCATACCACTGTCCATTTACCTTGTGAGTAGAATTGTGTATTTATAACTATGAAGCTAGAGGCCATGGACATTCATTCTTGCATATCATATGTTGTGTGTACAAAATAAAGACAAACTGTCCATGGTGTCTGATTTCAGAAAAATCTGTTGTATGAAAGAACAGAATTTTAAACTCCAAGATTGATTGAAAAAATTGAGTTTGACAAGTCAAGTATGTCATTTTGGTATGAAATGTTTTATGAGTCCACTTCACTGAAAGCTTTCTACCGTTCGTCATATCCGTCTCAAAATAAATGTACACACTGATATTCTGTAAGGATATTTGTTTTGAAAGGTTAATAAAATTCTTGTCTCATACTGTGAATGTAAGTTGTTCAGATTTTAAGGAAAGAATATATATTGCTTTGTCAATAACATAAATGTCCACTTATGTACAATCTCATTAAAAAACAATTTAAAATCCAGTTCACTTTAAGCATTGCTGTTGTTTTTTGCATGAATATTGTCCCTTTGTATTGTGTTTACATTTTGGTTAATTCCCCTACATCTGACTGATTTCCACTGTCAGTAACATCCAAATCTTGCATGTTAAAAAACCCCACTAAACCAAAGCGAACATGTAGTACTGTGGCTCACTGATTGGGTATATAGTACACGTATATGTCAGATTAAAACGTGAACTCCTATGGTAATTGGTCAGATGTAGGAAGGAAGCGCCCACTCCCCCAACTTCAAAACTGAAAACAAGCCTCAATAAACGAAGAAAATAACAATGAATAAAGAAATCAACGTATATTCACTACATCAGATTTTAATCAGATTGACTTCTGTGTAAATTCACAGGACCTTGAATTTATGTGTTTGGTATAGAAAGATTCTACCCGTTATGTGTTTTTCTGATGTAAATTACATTTTGGAAAAAGATTACAACATTGAGGTTTTAGTTAGAGACTTTGGAATTGGCAAGGACAAATATCGGTTTGTTATGACAACGCAGAATAGTGAACAAATTGTACATATTTGTATCAAGCTAGGGAGTTAAAGTTAGAATCAAGTAAGGGATAAGAACATGATTAGACCCCCTAACAAAGCTGGTTTGTGTTGCTGACCTCGTCTGTCCACTGTCCTAAACCTGCCTGTTTATAACCAAATACATTTTGTTCACTTCAGGAAAAAATATGTTACTAAACTAATCAGTATACATTGCAGACATTTGGTATACAATTAGCATATACAATTAGCATATAAATAATATGGTTGATTTGTATGTTTGTGTAGGGATGCACGGATAGCCTTGATGAAGATCCATACATCAAACAACAACATCACTACTCTGACAGACACAGACTGGCAATTGTTGGCAGACAAAACAGATGGCTACTCGGGGAGTGATATTGCAACACTCACTCTTGCAGCATTGTTTCAGCCAATCAGAGACATGCAAGATGCTGTATACTGGAAACAGCTACCAGGTAAAAGCAGAAAATGTCCATTCCCACTCACAACCAATCAAACATAGTAATCTGGGATTCTGGTATACTAATACCATAACAGAACCTCACAGCCTTACAATAGATACCGACTTGGGGTCAGGGGTATATAGAAGTCAATTTTGCAAGTAATATAACATATACTGCAGCCATAATAATGGCCCATGTATTGTTGAGCATTGAACAAAGGTCTATTGACACTGGATGAATGAAAGGACTCTTTTATTGGAATATATGTAAGAAAAATTCTGAAATCCAATGATAAAGGAAAAATCATCATTTTAAACTGAGAGTAGATGTATCATCACTTCTCAACAAGTTTTTAAAGCACTAAGTAACCAAATTTCATTTGATCTTGCCTATGTAAAAACAATTTCTTTGTCAAATTTTGTACTATCCATGGTGATAAAGTCTGGCATCAGTGGTGGTTATGTCATGTGTGACTGACTATCTCCTTGTTATTATTTTGTCATCTAGATGGTAAATTCACACCTTGCAGTCAGGACACAGCTGGTGTTATCAAAAAGAGAATGCACCAGCTACCATCAGACAAAGTTCAACCTAAAGATGTCACCTTACAAGATTTCTTGAAGTCATTGAAAACCAACCACAGCACAGTCACAAAGGAAGAACTGCAGCGTTTCAACGACTTTACAGAAAGCTTTGGACAGAATGGTTGACATGGCGATAAACTCTGACTCCTTCAATATTATGTGCTTCCATAGGAATGTGACACTCACAGTCTTGAATATAGAAGGAGTCACAGAAGGAGTTTTAGCAGACGTTGATATTTTGCTGACATTGGAAAAAACATTGTGACTTTCGCAAATAGATGACATGTAAAAAAAAGAGTTGATGGTCTTGATGTCTGCTATGAACAGGTTATTTATGTATACAGGATTACCTTGGACAAGACTAGAAGTTGGAATGTTATAGTCTGTAAACAATTATTTGCATTAAAGTATGTGACAGACAAATGTGCAAGCCTAAAATGTTTAAGACAGGTCTTGGGCTTGTAAAGCTCTCGCAATAATTGACATCTGAGACACAGAAAAAAGCAGTTCATTCAAAACTTTGATAACAAGACTATACATAGTGCTCCTCCCCCAAATGATGATAGACATGTTGGTGTATTTGCATAACAAATGAATGCATTGTTATGTTGATTACTTGATTGTTTTCAAGATGTCATGGGGTCACTACACTGTACAGTCCTGGGGAGAACCCTAACACAGACTTCACTTTGAATGTACAAGATTGAATGTAGAAGTGTTATATTTATACCAGTCCACAAGGCTATTAAAGGGCCTGGGGAGAACTCCAACACAGACTTTACTTTGAATGTAAAAAGACGATTTGTTGAAGATACTAAATATATCAAGGCTTCTAGCACTACACTGTAAAAGGCCTGTGGAGAACCCCAAAATAGACTTTACTTTACTTTAGTATGTAAAAAAGACAATTTGTTGAAGATATACTATGTTTATAAAACATCTCATTCATTAACATTGAAATAAGAAAGTCTTGAAAACTTTTCTTCAGATGTAAGCCATGCTAAAGAATTTCCTACATGATGTGGGACTTAAAACCTTCTATTTGTGTGTCACAAAATTATTTGCTCTCTGTGTACGTGTTTGAAGTTTGAGACAAAAATTTACAGTTTATACCTCAAGAGATGTTTATTTAGCGTTGCTGTGGCAACAGAATTATGTTGTCTGTATGTGTTCTGTTTAAGCAAAAAAGAATGAAAATATGTAAATAAATATCTGATAAGCCTGTTATGTAAATTCTCATCGAGAGAAAAATGTTAATTTCTTCAAGAAAGCTCCAATCCATTTTCAGTTACGTGAAGGAAAGATTTTTGGGTCACATTGCAAATATTTGAAATAATGGTCAAAATTATACTAAATTCAGCCATTCTAGAATCCAACATGGCCATAGAATACTGTTTACTATATTTGAAGTAAAGACAGCCAATGTCCTTGAAAATGAGATGGTGAAACCCCAGATTTCTTATATTGCTTCTAAAGCTTTAATATGCAAAATAGTGAGAGATTTGAATAGCTTTGATTTTCAGGGCATTTAGTCCCTAAGGCGTATTCTACCTTAACTCAGTGTGCTATGAGCTATGGCAGGAGAGGACATATTGATATACAGGGTAACTCTGATTGAGTCATAGGAAAGTGAGCTCACTCCACTCATATTTGGGAGTGACTAAAAGACGAACTTTTCAGTCGTGGGGCCAAGTTACTGTCTTGGTTTTATCTGTCTGACTTTCTATGATTTTAGTGTTTCCAAGGTGTCGTTTTAAGCTTTGAAAACCTTCCCTTTATATTCTAAAACTTAAAGGAACCAATTTAATTGCAGAGTACACTTGCCATTGTAAGAAACAAGTGCAAGAAATAGTATATCTGAAATTTATCACAACTCACAACTGCCACACACACACAAGGTGCAAGTCGAGTTTTTAAGTACCGGGGATACTTCATATTTTTAGCTGGTTTAGGTATAGACTGTATTACACTCCTTTACTTGTGGTCACTGGTGTTTAACTACTGACTTGTCTAGCTGCCAGACTTCGTGATATTTGTCTTTCAGTAAGGTCCATAAAGTGTCCCCGAGCAGCGAAGCCATGAGGCTTGAGTGACGTGTCACAAATCTCATAGCTCTGCTGCTCTGGACACAGTTCATATGCCTTACAGAAAAGTGATTGTCACCAAGTCTGGCAGCAAGACTAACTACTGGTTTACAGGAGTGCCAACAATGATGAATATTTCATTGCCGTTACAGAATTCAATTTTTTTGACAGTTAAACTTCAAAGCATATATCAGTTGTATGCCAGTGATAGGCATTTTATGTTCATATGTATTCATTAATACACAAGACTAGAACAGTCAGCCATACAGTTGTGTACAAGCTTATTATCACTTCAACACATGTTATTTAAAGTTGGGGTTTTGATATTTCAGAATGGGATTGTGTAATGTATTCACTGGGATGGGTTTGGGTGATGATTTTATGTTATATTGGTGCAATCATATAGTGAGACTGAAATCTAATCATTGAAATCTTTGACTACAGAAACAAGATGAATTTAGTGCTAAGTCCACTTAGAGATTAATGATGACACAAGTATACTATGAGTATATGCACATATCAAATGGGAATTGACGGGTCTGAGATCTCACTGACAAGGGCATTTTAATAATAAATGGAAAAAGACTGGAGGTAGTCTGAGATGTAACTTGACATGGGCATTTTGTCGTTTTTTCAAGGGAACACAACACACATTGTGAATGAGTGTTTGACTTTGACCAATAGTCATAGTGGTGTTTGTGACTGTACAATATCTTAAACAATAATAGACCATGAAAGACAGTTGTTAAGGACACTTTTAAGTATTTGACTTCATTTAAGTGTGGAGGAAATGAATGATATGAGGGGCCTTGTCACTACGAATTGAAGGTGAAAAATAAGAAAAGCTTTGTTTTACATAGTCTACTGCTATCCTTTGTCGAATCTCAACATCTCTGAGAGGATTCAGTAACTCGTTGGCATCCCCAGAGTATGTTTTGACAACATTTTGACAGGTGAATGAAGAAAAAGAGTAGAGATAATTGTAATTTTACGTGTACAGTTTTAAAAGAATTAGGGAAATGATGATCCTCAACGTTTGACTCATTTTGAGGACCACAGAAACAAGGATTTTGACATGTGTCATTGTGAAATAGAAGAATGATCAGCATATGAAATCCATATTTTCTGTTCAAACATGTACAACTTGGCTTGTGCACAGTATAGTGATAACCCTAACAATCAGATTACCACCAACTATGGTATTTTGCAGTCTAAACCGACTATAAGAATTAACATAGATTATGAAGTTACCATGGTGATGAATTTTGTGCTCAATTCACAACAAATTATAAATTATGAATTTTTTAGGAACTGAAAAAAGCAGGTTCAAAGCAGTTTGAAAGGACCACTATGAGTTAGCATAGCTATGGTATGTGTAGACAGACGTGCATGTTTACTGGTGAAGTACCGTTTCAAACTTTCTAGCTGTCGTGTTCTATGTATTGTATATAAAAACTTACTTGTCTTCACTGTCACTAAACTCATGTACTACTTTTTCAAGTTATAAAGATAAGTTACAGAAAGAAAGTTGTGATAGTTTACTCTGTGTAAACTGATAAAAGTGTATTTTCAGTATGAGATTTTTCAATAAAATCACAAAAATGGCTTTTTAAATTTGTTTGTATTAGAATTTTGTTGTTGTGTTCTTGGTGGTGACAGAAATGTTAGAATGATTGTCAAGTCAATTGTATCTCTGTAAGACCTGCTGAGAGCTTTCTTGCTTGCATCACATATTACTCTGGTAGTTGAGCCTTCAGTTTTCTAAGATAGACACTAACTAAAACTATTGTCACAACATATTGATACAACAGTGATAAACTATTGAATGGACATTAGTTTTATCTCAGTAGGTACACATATTTGTATGATATGAGTGTGTATTTTATTATGTTTGTGTGTGTGACTACATATACCCAGTATCTACCAACTAGACTTACTATATGACCTTTCACCTATACTTTACTTTCTGGTTCCCAGTGACAAATTACTGCCGTGCTTTTGGATTGTACAGTTAAAGCAGGAAATACATGCTAACTCAAGGCAAGTGTTCGTGTAGATGCTGGGGGGGGGGTCTGTTTTTTCAAGCACGAGAGTCGGAAATGGGGCCCACTCTACATTATTTTCGATTTTGCTTGGTCTAAAATATGATCCATTGTCCTTTACCAAATCATAACTGTGCCATTAATTGCCCCCAAAATGTTTCCTCCTGGCAAAAAAATACATGCACATTTGTGAACCATCATTTCCTTAGTATGGAACTATTGAATGTGTTTTGGTCTAAAATTTTATCTTCTATAAACCTGTTACAGTCTAAAATGGGATGTTGGTTTTTGGTGCAAATAGATCTAAAATGGGGTCTAGGGTGGTAGTATTGGCCGCATATGGTATATACCCATAACAGAGCTGGCTACTGGTACCATCCCCAGGGATGCTACCCATGGTATTGAATCATCTCTTTATCTGTGATCTTGAGATTTTACACAATGGATAGCAGTATCAGCACTAGACTAGGGTAGTGTGGAACAGGGCAGCATAGATGATGCCATACATGTAACTATAGTATTTTGTAGGACACTCCACACAGCCAATCAATCATCCTGACTTTATACAGACATAGCACACAGGGGATTTAGTGTCCCCCATCAACTGTTACCTGTCTGGAAGAATTATATAAGCAGACACAAGTCTAATATGTAATTAAAAGTCAGAACATTTCAACAAAATCAAATAATACCTGAAAGATTGCACTGTGTAGTGTAAAGGTTTATTTTGGATAAAGCAAACAGAACTATGCAAGTAGCATGGTGTAAACAAGTGAATGGTGCTCCACGGTTGTCATGTCCACAATAGTTCACAGACTTGACTATCTGACTTGATGGCTCGTTGGTGAACATTGCCACGTCAGATAGCCAACTCACTAGGTTATGTCTACAATTCCTCTATATTACTTTTTATTGAATTTATCTTCGTCATAAAATTTATGAAAATAAATCTTTCAATACTGTTCTTTGAATGTCTATAAATTTGATCAGTTACTGTACAAGGAGAGTCTGGGGGTCATTGACAGCTTTTGACCTGGAGCCCAGGAGAGGGATTGACAGTAAGTACATACACAATAGCCATACAAATCTGTGCAGTATTCAATTTCATGTCTCGGTTCATTTATTTCATATTAAAAGTACCATCTACAATTACACTGACAGGAGAGCAAGGTCAAATCAAGCACCAAGTTGAAAAACTAAAAGCCCATCGTGAAAAAAAAAGTGGTAAAAACAGATGTGATATATTACTGATAGACACATCAAAGGATGGAACTCTAAACATCTTACGCAATTTTGTTTCTGTAATTAACTTTATCCAGGTACGTGAAGGCCATACTGTATACTGCTCGTAACAGTTATTGATAGTAATTAACCAATGGGAGTGCTATATAAGGGTTATTAGAAGGCCAGACTTCACACCATGCTCTCTTCATGACACCGTGATTTGTTGCATTTCATTATTAAACTGTGAGGGCGCTGTATATGATTTTTCACACCAAGTTGTACAAAGTATTGAAGTAAGAGAAAGCTGAAGGGGGTTTCATGGATATTAACCTTAATAACAGTAAATATTTGATGTGTATGAAACTGAAAACTTTATAAGACTTAGTATAACAATATTAATATAGCGTCTACTTCTTGTACTGCCACTAGTTAGACATCTCTGGTGAATATTTTCAGTCCAGCTTATATTCAATCTGGAGTGCTCTCCTTTTAAAAAGAAGGATGTCCATTAGGTAATCAACATATATGGTGTATTTAAGAACATAGTAGATGTTTTACATCAACACCATTTTAGAACCAGGTGAGGGATGTATTAAAGAATTCAAAGGAGACTATGTAGTGGATTTTTCTGTCTTTTTATTCAGTGTAATGGTATTATTTGTGAGACTGAATCAACAGTTCTTGCAGTATCAGCCTTTGTTTTCAACATGGTAAAGAGTACTTTCACACTAGGGGTTCATACAGTATTTGTCAAAATAAATGTTGCTTCTCAGACTCTTGACAAACATTCATCTAGTTGCAATGTTACTAGTATGTGATAAACTGGGGTGGTCGTTAAACATAAAACTAAACTTGGGTATATTTTATAAATTATATATTCATTTGTAATCAAATCTACACTAAGCTTTGAATGTATGACATTTAAAAAATCTGTGTTAAGCAATTTCATACATTATAATTTACTTCACAACCTACAAATATTTTAGAATGCCTCTGAGTGAATAGCGCCCTCTGTGTTGAAATATTTCATTATTACAATTGTACAGAATGAGTGTATCTTGTGAAATGCTATATCTGGCTGCATTTAAAATGAATGAAAACTAGTCTTTCTTATGATTTTAATTTAACACCACCCCCTTAAAAAACACAAAAAAAAACACACCCCAAAACACCCCCACCCCATTATCTTTTCAGATACCCTAAAATAGTTCTGGCTATTAGAAGAATTTCAAGCTGAAGTATTTGGTCTGTATGCAACATGTACTATACCTTGGATGTGCAATCAAATGACTGGTCAGCCTTGTTAATCTCATATCCAATTACTCCTTATGTTGTCTCACTCATAAAAAAGCCATATGTGTCCCCAGTAAAGTGTTCATACTAGAAACCATAGTAACACTGAATCATACATCCACACAGAAACTGTCTGTTACCCAAAGTGTGAAATAATTTAGCATCATCTTCATAGACTGACAAGTTCTACACTGTCACTATTTTTACTAAAACAATTCATGGTTCCTATACTTTTATCTTTTCTTCTTCTTTTTCTTGCCTTGACCTTGACCTCCCGAGTCTGATCCACTTTGTTTCTGTGTCCTGGTTTTCAACTTTGGAATAGTTTCACCCAAATATAATAAAATGGATTTTTCTGAAAACAAAAAACAAACACACATGTATATTATGTATTAAAACAGATTGTGAGATACATTCAAATCTAAAATGAATGAACAACAACTACCTACAGTATTTTTGGCACGGTGTGTAAGACCTGTAGCCAGAGTTTTGAAAACTCATCAGGAGCAAGATTTTTGAAAAATCCCCACTTTAAATAAGAACAATAATAATAATAGAACTATACATCTATACAGCACTTCCACAATGATTGTTATGTTCTTAGCCTTGCACAATTATTACCCTAGACACAGACTTATATCAATGCTATGGCTCTGTATATCTTTCTCAACTCCATGGGGAGCATACAATCCATTGCAGTCTCTGTAAGCACATAGGATTAAAGCATTCACATTGCAACCTCTAACCTTCCAGGATGTGGACAGATAGATATTTACATCTTTGCATAAATTTCATTGAAACATTTCTCACAGGACAAAACCATCTACAATCTACCAGTAATACTGTATTTTGATCGTTGTCTTCGTAGTAATGACTTCTACCCAAGCCTTCAGAGAAAGAAAATACCCAACTTACTGTTTTGAAATTTTTCATATAAAGGCGTTCCATCTTCTTTTAACATTTTGATTCTAAGCCGCCCTCTATAGACAACATCTCTATTAGGATCCCTTGGATACATTTTATTCTGAAATCAACAACAAATGAATAATTGATTTTTTGAATCTAGAAGTTTTCTAGTCTGTAAGGTACGCCGTGACGGGGCGCCCTCAAACATCGGCCAACCCCTAGTGTGAGAGGAGGCCGGTGAGGGCGAAACGTCACAACGTATCTTACAGTCTAGAGGTTTTTCACATCGGTTAAATTTATATCAGAAAATTACTGCCATCATGAATTACAATGTACTCTTATATTGTTTTGGTATCAAGTGTGTTTACAATTTCTATTTTTGGGTACAGACCTGAAACAAAACATTAAGAGTGCTAAGCTTGTGGACAGGGTGCAGAACTGAGTATTATATGATCTTTAATTCTCAATGTTTCATCTTACACTCTATCCTGCCAGGTCCTAGGAATATACCCCTGGTATATACTTATTACAGTAAACTGTCATACGCAGATTGTTGAACTAAGGTGAAGACATAGATCTCTGAAATGGCACACACCCTACAGTTAAAATATTGGCATCAATTGTTCATTTTACAAACACTATCATGACTGTCCAATCATACCTGTCAGTTGGAAAAAATACCAAGAAGTGGGGAATACCTTTACTACTTCCAAAAAATAGATGTGTACGATAAAACCATTTTGGATATCTCCAAATATTACCATTACTTTTTTAGTAATCTAACCAAGGCAATTTGACTCATATTAGTTTTAAAACAGGTATTTGATCAACATCAATATTTGATGACTGTTGGATGCGGCATTTCATGTGTTTTTCACCTACACTTGTATAGTGTTTTTGTTACGGGTGGTAAGTAGGTAAAATCTACCTGAATTCCCCTATCACTGTTTTTGCTGAGGATGGTAAGTACATCTAATCTGCTTAGTTCCCCTGTCATTTACCAGGGTTCCCCACCAAAATGATATACAATGCATTGGAAACTATAACAGTTTTACTATATTCCCCCTTCATGTTACTGGGATTCCCCAACCTATTAAAGCAAAAACACTGTGACAGTGTATACAGTTATTTTCTATGGAACTGTCGACAGTATGGAGGGACTAGACAACTATGTCTGAATTGAGTCTGACATGGCAAAGTACACTGTACACACCTCTACACCTAGTAAAACTCCAGCTGCTAGTAAGACATCTTTCATTTCATGAACTGTAGGGTTTTCAACTGCATTGGTTTTAGCAATCCTTCTACCCTCTGCCAATGATCTTCTACTGTTTATATATGCCGGGTAAATACATATCCATCTGTAAATAAATACATACAATAAACACAAAATAAAAGCAACAGCCTTGTTCATAATATTACTAGCACCTCTTTTCTTGATGTCTCTACACTATAGTGTACTGCTCATAGTATACTGTATAGTTATTTTGGTACTTCACATTATATTGGTAACTGCAGACTGTGTGCATTTGTGTGTCAAGTTCACTTTTTATACTGTATACTGTTCTCATAGTGGATTTCTCTGCATCAGTATTGTTTACATAAGTTCAATATATTCAAAATTTATAAGAGTGGTACAAAATGACAAACTTTCTTCTATCAAGTAGAATGTGTTTGAATAACCAATATTGGTCACCCTACATCACAGCAATACACATATACATCAATCTTTATGCACTGCTTGAATTATACGTCAAACATTCAGTCACCATTTAAAAAAAAAGATAAATTATGTGTGCACAGATTTAATTCTATTGTTCCCCAATATCTTTTCTTCAAATTCAATCATTCTGACGGAAAATAATCATTATTTAGGGGCCAGGGCTTGTCATTGCTCGTCTTTGCCTCTGAGTATCGCTCACATTTTCTTTGACCGAGTAAAGAAAAATAATTCAGGGAATAATGTCTAACGTTACATACACAACGAATTAACGAATAGATCATTTCGTTTTATAAATTATACGATAAATTGGTACTGTGCTTGTTAGTCCTGCTTACATGACGGTGCACGAGTCTGTATTACTGACTTGACTCTAAACACCCATGACCGGGGAGGGACAATTGTCAGAATCGAGTCCCGAATTCCTCCGTATGCAAGCAGGACTATGTGCTTGTAAGCTCGGCTCATTTTACCAATGACAGATAAATGTATATTATAGACTACAGATGGTAACAGTAAACTCGAATTGTAAGCTGTCAAATCTTACTAATCAGTGAGATTGGTTGAGATGCATATCGCATCGCCAACAGTAGAACACACGACGCCCTGTGTGTGTACTATGGAATCCATATGGCATATGGATAGCACAGCTGACGGTCTTTTAAATCCCGTTCCTATCAAGCGAGGCTAAAATCTAGCCACCCCCTCTATCAAAACGATAAAATTGTTTCCTTAAGGATCACTATAACACACCAACAAAAATCACTTACTTTTCCTTTTTCGCTAAATCAATTGTCAGATTTGGTCTCGATGCTTGTTGTGAATGGCCTTCCGCGTGAGCCGCCATCTTGGATATTATTTTCTCGCATAACGCGAGAAACGAAACGTGACTTCGCAAAAGTTTGCGAGTTTGTAAGCTCGCTACGCATTCTGGGTAGTCAAGCTCCCATTGTGATGTCATTTAGCGAACTAGACGGAATAAATATCGGAATCGGTGTACGTCTATGAGAGTTGCTGTGTGAAAATAGACAAAATGCCGGGTGGATCGGTAGGTGAAATACAACCTGCATGACATAAACATACATTGCGAGTATTTGGTGAATTTTAAAAAAATATTTTAAGATAATCTAATGTGCAAATAGAATAGTATTGAAGATTCTATTGTCAATTCACATTGTTTATACATGTATATGGTGTTTATGGTATTTATAGAAATATTTTTTTTTCTTGCAATGATATATGCAGCAGTCCGAAGGCGAAGATTCCGACTTTGATGTCGATGAAAGGCCAAAAGACTATATGATGAATGATTCTGAAAGAGTTATTAACGAAGCTCATCAACGTGCAGTAAAAGTTGGGATTAAAAGACATCCAGGACACTATGTGGTAGGAAATTGTTAATGTGTGTGTGTGTGTGTGTGTGTGTGTGTGTGTGTGTGTGTGTGTGTGTGTGTGTTTTTGTGTGTGTGTGTCTGTGTGTGTGTGTGTGTGTGTGTGTGTGTCTGTCTGACTGACTGACTGTCTGTCTGTCTGTCTGTGTATCTGTGTATGTATGTATGTATGTATGTATGTGTGTGTATGTGTGTGCACATGCATGTGTGTCTGTGTCTATGTGTCTGTGTGTGCATGAGCTGTAGGAATGTATATATGTGTGTATGCATTTGAATATGTTGAACCACGAAATATTTAAAATAAAAAAACTATACAATTGTTTCCAGTTTGTGTATATTCTTAGAGCATTACACATGATATCATTATCTCATGGTAAATATTATGGATACACACAAAAAATGAGAGTGAATGCTTAATTACGTTAATAAATCATTTAATTTCCAAACTATTGCTTACATGGCTTAAAAGTATTGTTTATACAGAAGATCAATAAAATGTAAGAGAAAAGAAACTTAACTGAGATATTGGAAATTTGACTCGTTATAATCGTAAACCACTGCCTCTCTTACGGCACTGTCTAAGACAGACAAAGACACATCGTCAGAAAATAAACTCTCGTTTATGAGAATGGTCAATAGGGAATGTATAAATATTGACATTAATAGACACTGCAGCTAACTAATGGTATATTCCTGAACATAATTATTTATGGATGCACTTTACTAAAATCATAAATGTATACATCCATGCTAAAATCAAGAGACAAACTTGTTCGTAATCAAGGTGTATTTTTTGAAGAAGAAAAAAGACATTTACTCTCAGAGTACAATTACAAATTATTGACCAGTACTGTTCTTACATCCTACAGCTTGGTACTTTACGTAATACACCTGTGGACGGAAGTCTGGAACATTTCTATAATGGCAAACACTGGGATGTAGACTTCCCTACAGATCGCTGTCTAGAGAGATCTACAAGAAGACTCACAATTCAAGCTGTCCATAAGTAAGTCATTGTACACATTGTTGGGAGGGGAGGGAGGGAGAGAGGGGGCAAGGGAGTGGGGGGGGGGGGGTTAACCATATCAAATCAAGCTGTTCATGAGTAAGTCTTTCAATACCATGTTGCTTATGAAAATCAACCATTTCTGTTGACCGAAAGAATTGTATGACTGACCTAGGGGGCATGAATGATCAGCTACTGCCCCTCAGCTCAGGTATTAACAGTCATCACAATCCCTATTGTTAGCAATGTTTTTTCTCCAAATTTAGCAATCAGGAGATTTGTTCACACATCTGTTGCAGTTTTCGTCTGTGTAAGGATTTATTATGCCCAAGAGAGGGTGTTACTTTAGTGTGCCCTCCCCCAGAATGTGCTTTTTGTAGGCAGCACAGTGCTATGGTGTGGAAACTTACAAAACACGTACCCCAGATAGGTTTAGCATGTTTTCATCAGGAATAATGCTTGAATTTCACATGTCATGCCAATCACTGCAAATGTTGACAAAATCTTTACTAAAATGATATCAGGATCAGGCAGCCAATCAGAGCTTAGATAAGATGAAGCCAACACAGTGGTAGGAGTAGTGTTAATTAATAGAACAGCTTAGAAACTTCTCTGAACCATTGGAAGATGCCAGTCTGAAAGTTGTACTTCTGGTTTAAAGGTGTTAAAATAAACTTCATGAATTGCAAATTGGGGTATGAGTATGCTAATTGACTAAATTGGGCATCCTTACTCTGTCTGAGTGTAGAACGGGCAGGGTTTTGTATGGTTGACAGTATGTTGATGCTGTGAGATTTGATAATATTGCAACAAAGTGTACCGTCATGTGCTATTTTTGATATATTCATACTTTACATGATATTGTTACAGGTCATTGGACATTGAGCAAGCGAGGAGAATGCAGGAGGAGGACCAGACAAGAAAGAGGGCGTCCATTACATTACAACCACTAAATAATGAATTCAAGAATGCCATTGCTGTAAATCAGGTATAAATACACCATTTCTTGTAGTTTATTTCATTTATTGAAATTTTTTGTAATTTCATACTTTTTCATTTTTTGTTGAAATCCCACTGGAGACGAGATTTTCTGTGACACACTCAAATATACAAATGTTGTACAGACCTTGGAAGTATCACCCAGTCGGTGATACTTTTATGTACAGACTCAATGAATAGACTGTATCAACTGTGGTGCAACAGGATAATGACTCAAGCCTACAAGTGCTATGCATTGGCAAGTGTGCAGACTCTAGAATAGCCAGGGGACTGACTTTGAAAGCTTTGATAGTTCCAGTATAGACTGTGTATTGACTGGGAAAGCCTTGACAGGTGTTATCACTTGTCTGTGGTGCTATGCATTGTCAAGCGTGCAGACTCGATAATAGACCATGGACTGACTGGGAAAGCCTTGATAGTTTTGAGCATACATTGGCATGTTAGCAAGTGTGCAAACCTTGTCTTAAATCTGAATAGAGTTCTCCATTTAGTCAATCATGATTTTTTGTACTTTCACAGGAAGAACACAAAAAGAAGATAAAGGCAGACATTTTAGTTCAAGAAGAATTAAAAGATGAAGCACAGGCAGAATTGATTTGGAATAGTAATAAAATGGATTTGGAGGAACAGATGGAGGAAGAACGAGAGAGAAGGGTGTCAATCATGGATGCAATGATACATGGTGACCGGGTAAAGGATGTCAAATTAGTTGTTTGTTAAATTTGTCATGTTTCCTCACCATAAATGAGACAGACTTCGGCTTTATTAAAGTTATAGTCAAATTAAAGGAATTACAATGAGATGAAAAGAATTACACAGAACAGTGGTTAAAACAACAACCAATACAAAATATATGTAAAAACTCTTTTGATTGTCTGTAAATGGGGTAATCGTGTAGACCTCAAATAAATAAGTGAATGAATGAATAAATAAATAATGAATGAGTATGAATAAATAAATAAATTAATTAATTAATTAATAAATAAATAAATAAATAAATAAATTAATTAATTAATTTTAATTAAAAACATACAATAGTACTTGGACCTGCCTCAATGACAGGTCTGTTGTTGTGGGCCAATCTGATGTGGTGAAGTGAATATGACAAGATTTCTTTATTTACGTTTATTTTCTTTGTTTGTTGTTTGTTTTCAATTTTGTTGTTCTTGGGGTGAGTGCCTCCTTCAGATGTAGAAAGAAGGTGCTCACTCCAAGAACAACAAAATTTGAAGAAAAAAAATAATAATAAACAAAAGAAAATAAAGGCAAATAAAGAAATCTTGTAATATTCACCACATCAGATTTTATCAGATTGGTTGTGAGCATTCTTATAACACACTTGTATGTGATTAATAAGGAGTGTCAATATTTACAAAGTCAGATCACCTCCTGACATTTCATTTCTCTCCAATTGTCAATATTTCATACTATTAATTTTGACGTAAATGAAAATGCTTTTCTTTCTCTTCCACAGGAAGAAACTGATAAAGAATTTAAAGCTGTTGTCAAGGCGATGGCTGATATTAATGTACAGTGGGTTTCAGTACAGGATGATCTGATGTCAGCATGGGCAGAGTTAGATGTAGGTGTCTATAATAGCTGTGTGTGTGTGGTGGTGGGAGGGAGCATGTGTGTGTGTCTGTGTGTGTCTGTGTATGTATGTATATGTATATGTATGTGTGTGTGTGTGTATGTATGTGTGTGTGTGTATGTGTGTGTGTATGTATGTGTGTGTGTATGTGTGTGTGTGTGTCTGTGTCTGTCTGTGTGTGTCTGTCTGTCTGTCTGTGTGTGTGTGTGTGTGTGTGTGTGTGTGTGTGTGTGTGTGTGTGTGTGTACGCACTTGGTTGTCATCTTTTATTAGGTGTTACAAGCAATGATTGATAAATTTTCTTGCATCATGTGTAACTCTTCTTAAGAAATCTGTGATCATGCATCATCAAAAAAAGGCTGCCCTGATTTGATTAGGAGCCATCTATTATAAATGAGTGTCACATAAACAATTCCTACTGTCTGTTTGTTGAAAATAGTTTTTTAATTTTTTTTTACAGGATGTGCGAAATGAAGAGGATCATGATATTGATGATAGATACAAAGATATTAAAGATTCCTTTGTCTCAAGTTTTAACAGGGCTTCTAATTTAATCAAACTTCAAGTCTCTGTAAGTTGTATGTTCATCCTGTCATGGCTGAGTCAATATTTTGGAAAAAGTGTTGGATTTTGTAGAGTGTCGTGAAATGGACCTTTCCATAAAATGACGCCCTCTATGGATGCAATTTTGTAGTTGCATAATGAGTGAGATACAAGTGTTTTGGTCAGAAATAGTAGCCAGGTATTGTTCTCATACATGAGATTGGTTAGAATTTGTCAAAACTGACGGTAGAAAAAAGAATACAAGGCACTGTTCAAAGAGGTTCACCTTTGACCTTAATCAGTGCTCTCTTGTAACGCTAGAGGGCGCCAGTTAAGGAGAGGTCTTTTGGGGTATAGAATGTTGTGCACATTCCTCGAACATTTGCTACAGTTATCTACTTTATTACAGTGTAAAAACTTTTGTGATCTGAAATGATGTATACATTATCCTGACATTAAAATGTACATTTTTATATCATTCCTAAAATGCAGGAAGAAGCAGAGAAGCGTCGACGTAGCAGTATTTGTAAAGATCCTAATATGGCATATGATCGCAAGAGAAAACGATCAATGTTCCTGAAAGAACTGACCCAAGCAGAAATGATCCGTATGTTTGCAGGTGTTCAGGTAAGGTCAAAGTTCACAGAGTTTTGGCCAATGAACTTTGATTAGTTTTCAGTGAATTACAATCAGAATCATGCAATCACATCTTTAAGTTACTTTTACAATTTGTAATATGCATTTCACTTTCTGGTGGAATTAAACTTTTTCTTTCCTTTCAAACTTTCTTTGAAAAAATTTTCTTTCCAACTTTGACAGCTTGATGAGGCCATCAAGGAAGAAACAACACATGAAGAGGCTCGTAAAGCAAAGGAAGAACTCATGATGGCTATGATTAGGGAGTAAGTACATAGACGTACAAAATGACACAAACCAACACTTTACCTGAAGGAAATGACAAATTTATGGAAAGCCATGATGCTATCAAAGTTCCAAAAATCTAATGTTTAACATTTGTCAGCTGCTGCAGTAGTCTGAAAGGGCCAACCTTTGGTCCATTTACATAACCACTCACTATCCAGTACATTATACAACCCTTGCAACAGTTGTCTAGAAATGCTGCCAATCAGAACTACGTTTTATCTCAGACCACTAACTTTCACAGACATAAACAAACTGATAAAGCACTGCGTGAAGCTACATCTGAGGCACTCACTTTTGTTTTGTTTTTGTATTAATGTATGTCAGTTTGATAGTGTGATAAAGCAGAAGACTTTTCGGCACCTACAAAGCTAGTTTATTATTGCCTTCCAAATTGATAATGTGATGTTCTGATCAGCAGCATTTCTAGACAACTGTTGCATGGGTTATTAAAGTGGAAGGAACACCTAGAACTTTCAGGTTACAGTTGTATCCACATTGCACTCAAATTATCATATCTCTATTCCTCATAGACATTACTTGAACCACATGTTTGTGATGTTATGTTTGTGATGACTTACATGATCTGGTAGTGTACATATTGGAGAATCTAATGTTTACTTTATATTGATCACAAAGTGATTATATTCGTATCACCAAGGCACCACTACCACCCATTTGTGTTATCTAGCTCACACTACTCGGCAGTAGCGGTCTCTGTTTACTAGGATAGACCTCAACTGCCAGAGTAGTATCAAACTACAATTTTTCTTTGTATCTATTTTTTACTAGTAAATTGAAAGTTCAGTTTCCAGAGTAGTATTTTGTCATCACCTTAGTTTTACGATACCCTCCTGGTTCCTCCCTAATGTCATTTCTCTTTGATGACTCTAGTTACAACATAAAACTGGCTGATCATTCCATGTGTGAAGAAAAAGCTCGTCGAATCAGAGAAATTGAACTGGACCAGGACGAAATTGATTTCTTGAAAGAAAGAGTCAAGGATGTTATGGCCAATGTTCAAGACGAAATGTTGATTCAAAAGTTCCACGGACACAAAGTAAGCAAAATTTTGTGTGATAGAGTAAATTACAAGTTTACCAAGAAATAGTGAAATTGTGGCATGTTTTATTTGTTACGCTAGTTCATCACTCTCTTCTAGCCCTTTACATATTTTGTTCTGGTGTATCAAGTTTGGCAAAGGAAAATACCAAGAAATTATAATATTTTATAAAACCATAGACCCACAAACAATGCTAAAGAATAACCAAAGCAAGTGTATGGTAACATTGTATGATCAACAAAATATTGACCAGCAAGACTGTACACGTGTTTTAGTGGATAGCGCCACCAACGGACAACAATATAAAATCGTTTGTTTTTATTAAGCTTGTTTTCTCATATTGACATATTGTTTGATTATTGTGATATTCTGGAGTTTTAGCAATACATCTTGATTATGTATACCCCAAGATAACGAGTTACAATGAATAATTGACCTTTGACTTTCCAGGTCACTGATAATGTCCAAGAACAGGATGTGTTTTATGATGCTGAAAGTGAACGTGATGGTAAACTACGCAGCATGCGTCTGAAGGCAAGACGAAAGTCATGTGTTGTAACGTAAGTACAATGTCAAACCTTAGTAACTGTAACTTTTAGGTGTAGGCTATATTTCTGTTGTAAATCACTATTGTTTTACCACATGGCATGGATTACTCCAAACTGATGCAGTTCTGTATGTGCACACACTACAAATGAATCATTTCGTTGTTCATAGTTTTCTCCACAAACTTTAAGTTGTTTACAACTGGGAGGAAAGTCTAAGGTGAAACCAGCATCGGAGCAAGTGCTCACCTCGGAAGAGCACAACTTGCTATCCATTGCCTACAAAAATGTAGTTGGAGCTAGACTTCATGGAGGGTCACATCCAGCTAAAACTAAATATTGAGTTGGCATATGGAGGCATTCTTTAGCCCTATTCATCATGATTACAATAGGATATTATTACATATATACCAGAGATTACTTGCACTTTGTGCCCACATATACGAGTAGTATTTTCACTGCAGTGTAATACCGAAAACATAATTGCATTCCTGCATGCAAATGAGGATGTGATAGTTCGCTACACATGAAATCGCGTTATGATTTTTATGGAAATTTGCTGTTCAGATAAACATATGTAATAATAACAGAACCCCATGCCAAGCAAGTTCCAGTGTGGATACTCAGGGGTATTTGCACTCATGCTTGCAGTGTTTTCTGCTGCACTTTATGGGCACAGGGAACACTGCAAGCACTCATGCAAATACCCGAGTACGCCACACTTGCACTCGCGTGCCATTAGGGTTCTGTCATAGTATTGGTGATGCTCATAGCATATCAAAAATTAAATGACTCTTTATCTCTCTCTTCTTTTCAAATGCCAGGGATGACTTCTAGAGATCTCCGTCTTCTTCTTATAGACAACTATACATCCACTGTAGCATCATCTGAAAACCAACAAGTCTAATTCTACTGTCATGTGGTTGACTGGACAAAATAAATAACGTACCTATAAATCTAAATTTGTCAAGCTGTTTTTATTTCTTCCATTTGTGTTTCTTGTCTTCTAGTGTATTAGCCTAAACATTATGTTCCCAAACTGGAAAAAGGAAATCTGATAAATAGCGCCCCCTTGTGGCCATCTTTCAATCACCCACACATACAAGGGTGGATGAAAGTGCTTCTTTACAAACAATAAATTTATCTGAAATTTTGGAAATCACTTTGATTTTCTACAACTGCACTGAATATCACTCCTTGGACAAAGTTGCATTTGACACAAGGTAACCCCCTCCCATAACACGCACACACACACATGCACATACAAAGACAAACTGATACAAACACACATCATACACTGACATGTACACACAGACACACATAAACTAGTCTACATGCTATCTGTGGCTTCAAATCTCAAGATCTCCGTTCAGCCCATCTAGCTCAATGAGAAATCATGAACTAGAAGTTGTTCGTGCAAATGAGTAAATGCTCAACTGTTAGAATGATGTAAATAATCAGACCACAAAACAACTTTTCGTGGTCTGAGACGCAAAGTATAAGTAGCATCCTGAGCTGACAAATATACCATATTATTACGTAAATACCTTTAATAAAACACGAACTTATGATTGGTCAGAATTTTGTGATCACTTAGTAACAAAGACATGATGTTCAATGACTGTGTGTGGGTAGCTTTGTTTGAATTTGAAATTTCATCTCAGGACCCCATTGAGCTAGACATGAAAAGAGATTTGAAGCCATAGATAGCATCTAGACTACACATAAACAATGTAAACATGGCACAAACACACAAATCATACTGACACACTGTCAGATGCAAATCACATGCTCACACACACAGACAGAAATCAAACCAAATTATGTATCCATGACAACGAAGCAATTTATTATTATATGTACATGTTACAATTATAAATATTCTTACAAATTCTGGGAGTGACATCTTAGTAGGACACTGACAGCAACAGTGATATTCTGTCTGTTAGGAGAACATTATAACATGATTAGTTGTTCCTAAAAACCCCCACAATATCAGTAGCTCTTCTGTTGTACAACATCTTTTTTATACAGAAAAATATCCTTTTGTAGAGATGAAAAAAAGGTACTCAATCTGAGCTCAACTGAACAAAACCAGAAAGGAAAGAGTCTATCTTCATTTAGAAATGTTACAGCAAAGATAACTATGAAATCTATATTTTTTTTTCAATTTTACACAAACAAAAATGTAAATAAAAAGAAGTCTGGAAAGACATAGCAAAGACAAGTTTAACTGAATACTATTTTTTTTTCTTTATAAAGAACTGGGTATGATCATAAATTTTATGAAGGGAAATGTGTACATTCTGGTAGTCAATATTCTTTTGTATTCCCCCGTTTATGCATAATCAAACATTGAACATCTGGGTTTTTTACACCTTGAAAACAGAGGCCTCAAACAACTGTCAAGTCTCTCAGTGACAAAACTTTGTGTTTCAAACACACGACTATTTTCCACACTAGACACTACTGCTACATGATTTTTGGTACTCCGACTACACTGCAAAGAGCGCCCTCTATCACCTACTTTTCTAGTAACTACACAAAAAATGTATAAAAAGGCAAAATATCATTTGGAATTTCTGTTCTTTTTTTGTTGACATGATTGTCTGGATTAGATTTTAGTGTTTTTTTCTTCAAGTTTATATTAATTTGTGCGATGCAATGTCTATATGAACATCAGTACATCCTAACCACGATACAATCCGACATTCAAACATTCCAACACTGCTATCAACTCTTGCGAAATACATCGATACACAAAATTCCCAAAACACATGAAAAAAAAATGGATGACTTGATGAAATGAACAAAAATGTGGAACAAACAAGTGAATAGAATTAACAAACTAACAAATAATGGCACAGGTCATGGAATATGTATACAAAAATTCTTTTGTACAGAAAAAAGTACTCAAAAACATGCTACGTTTATAGCAAAATGTTCTGCAGTATTTGACAAAAAAACTGATGACTTGAGTGAAGGCTTTTTTATAACAGTAGCAAAAGCACATATTGACTGGAATATTGGCAATTTACAATTTTAATCATCATCTTTTAAGTGACAACACTGATGGGAAATTATCTGTTTCAGTTTCTCTCATTTCGTTCTGCTGACATAAGATTTTGTGATGCAAGATCTGGCACACAAAAGTACCTCAAAAAGTCTTAAACACTGTAAAAATGGCCAAAGCAGTAAATGCCTTGGCTTCTACACTAGTCATACTGACGTCACAAGGTAACTTCTTGAGTTGCTGTTTTGTGTGTTTTCATCTTGGATCTCCTCTCCTTTTCGGTTTGTTGTTTGTCTGGGTCCCCGAAACCCCACTGGTCTCGGAATCATGGTTCGTCTGGTCGGTGTACCCTCTGGACTCAGAGGTCGACTTGGTGGTTGGCTTGATGGTTGGCTACCAGGTGACTGACTACTGGACTTTGATGGCAGTGGACCACTGTAGTTAAACGGTGACACCATCACTGGTTTCACAGTCTGAATGGCAGGTTTCTCATTACTCAGAGGAGGTTTTCTGGTTGCTGGCATCTTCTGTAACCGTGGAGATGATTCAGCATCCTCCTCTTTACTGCTACTTCGTCTCCAGCCAGTTGAAGGCATGTCTGAGGGTGAGGTCAACTCTTCTATCTCTTCCTCAGCTTCAATTTCACCTTCTAATTCTTCATTGTCATTAATAAGAATAAAGGAATTAAGTCTGTTTTCTAGTCTACGTTGTTGACGCGTTTCCTGGGGTGGATGTTCTTGTAGAACTGCATCATCATTTATAGGTTCAGGTTCTGCCATAATAAATTCATCATCATCATAACCTCCGTCTTCCAAATTAAAATCCTCTTCCTCTTCTTCCTCCTCCTCTTCCTCATCCTCATCCAAATCACTATTGGATACGAGATCTGGTTCTGGCTCCATCTCTATTCCAAGGATTCCTTCAGCCAGATCATCTACGAGCACATCAAAATCATTATTTTGGCCCACCCCACAGGAACCTGAACCTAAATCGTTTTTTGATTTCTTCTTGTTTTTCTTGGGTGATCCCCTAGGTGAATGCCTACGTGTCGGCGAAGGGGATGATATATCAGACTGACACTTTTCATTCTCACTGGTTGTGTCCTTGAAAGAATGTGGTGAACCTGTATGGGTTCTGTTTGAACGATTCTGTCTTTCTTTCAGTCCTGGAAGTCGTCTCTGACTATGCTGTCCACCCTGTGTGTTGATACTTTCTCGTGAGCACAAACGATCAGAAGCAGCTTCAGATGACGATAAACTCTGAATACTACTCCCTATAGATCTATTAGCAACTGGTGATATCGGAGAAATAATTCTGTGGATACTGCCACTTGGAGAACTAGCACTGCTACCGGTACGAGATGTTCTAATGGATGATGGCCTAGACCCTGTTGGTGAGTTTATAGGACAGTCTTCCATTTTTACCCAGACATTATCTCCATTTGTTTCTGATGACGGTGATGATATATGCCCGCCATAATTGATGACGGGGATATCATACTCGTTTTTTGACACATGGCGTTTCCACTGATTTCCTTTTCTTGGACTAGACTGGTTACTTCCACTGTCTGAACTGTTATCTTTCTTATCTGAGTCACTGTGGACAGGTGATAATACCTCTGTTTCAGGACTCTCTACCTCTCTGGGTTTTTTCCATGGGTTTGGTTTAGATGGACTGATGGAAAGTTCTGATGACTGTGAGTCAGTAGGACTTGGCCTTCTCCATGGACTGACCCTCTGAGTATTTGCTTTACTGTCAAGTGTAAGGTCCTCTAAATGTAGTGAAATGTCACTGACAGCTGTAGCACCTGCATTTTTGGCAGCAGCATTCAGAGCTACTTTTGAGGGGCTTTCTTTGGTGAAAGTTGACTGTTTGACAAGTTTGGGTTTTGGTACGACCTGTTCCTCAGCTCTGTTTGATGCGGCGTTTGGGGCATTTCCTTTACTTGCTTGTCTAGATACTGGTTTTGCAATTCTGCTTCCTCCTGCCTTGTTTTGTGATGCAGTGTTCTGTCTTGCTGGTGTTGTACTTCTTGCTGGTGTGCCCCTTCCACCTGGAGTGTTTGGTCTCACGTTTTGTCTCCTTTGTGTAGCTGGAGACATGCTTTTTGGACTAGGTGATGAAATGGAATTCCTTGGTGACCTGCTAGCAATGCTACTGGAGACACTATCCTTGGATGAAGCCCTAGATAATGAACTTTGTCTTGATGTATTCCCTGTTGTTTTGGTACCAGTTGTTTTGTTAGTCCTATTTGCTGGTGATGCAGATCTGCTTCCTGCAGCACTTGAATTTGCCGATCGGTTATTAGATGTTGCTGGACTGGCTGATCTGGTACCAACTGTTCCTTTGGCAGCTGGTGATGCAGTTCTGGTAGTAGTTGCTGTTGTAGTTCTTGTTGCAGGGGAGGTTGTACGACTAGGTATACCTGTTCTTGTAGTTCTTGAATTTGCCGCAGCTGTAGTCTTTGCCGATGTTGCTGTCCTTGTTGCTGAAGATGTCCTTGGAGAGTCTTGTGATCGTGTGGCAGATGATGAAGGCGGAGGCCGTCCAGCTGGTGACTGTGAGACCTGCTTGCTTGCTGGGGATGCTGTTCTTGGAATAGCACTTTTTCCAACTGAAGTTCTGGAAGCAGCACTAGTAGATGCAGTTGTTGCAGTAGTTGTCCTAGCACCTGCAGATGTAGTTCTAGCTGCAGATATGTTACCTTTAGGTGTTGGTGATGCTGTCCTAGGCGGGGTTCCAGATTTTGGTGTTGTACCTGCACTTCTGAATCCTGGTGGACTGCTAGATCTGGAACCTGGTGTTGGTGTTGACGTTCGTGTAGCAGGTGCACTTCTGGCCCTGCCTCTTCCAGTACCTCTTCCTGCTACACCAGTTTTTGTTTGGGGTGAAATTCCTCTACCTGCTGTTGACCCTCGGCCAGCAGGTGATGTACCTCTGCCAGCTGGTGAAGTACCTCGCCCAGATGGTGTTGTAACTCGACCAGTAGTTGTTGTTGTTGACCCTCGACCAGCAGGTGATGTACCTCTACCAGCAGGTGATGCTGACATTCCTCTACCTGCAGGTGATGTTCCTCTACCAGCGGGTGAAACTGCTATTCCTCTACCAGCAGGTGATGTCCCTCTACCAACAGATGATGACGATGCTCCTCTTTTGGCAGGTGATGTCCCGCGCCCTAATGGTGTCACAGTTTTTGGAGGAGGAGTAGTCGTGGTAGTCATTCTTGGTGCAGAGCTAGCTCTATTTTGACTATATGGGCTTCTGTACACTTTCTTTCCACCTTTCACTCCTTTAGGTTCATCGTCAACTTCTTCTGGTTTCACCTGTCTTGCACTTAACTCTCCTGGTTTCATGATTCTTGGTCTTCTTTTTACTGGTACTTCCTCTTCTATGTTTGCTTTTTCTTCATCATCATCATTTGGTCCTCTGTTTGAATCTTCTCTGCTTTCATTCTCGACTCTTCTCCAAGACTGTCCCTCTGTTGGTGATACAATTATATCATTGTCAAACACTTCTACAGGAGATTCTTTCACTGGGGAGATGACAGGTGGGGTTCTCTGTTTACCACCCATAATTCTAGGACCGCCTTGTCTTGCAGGTAATCTGCTTCCTTTTGCAGATGATCTAGGATTTGGCTTGCTCTTTGGCATGGCAGCATTGATAACATCATTTAGCAGAGCCTGTTCACTTGGTGTTGGTTCACAGTTTAGTGATTCCATACTCAAAGAACTCAGGGAACTGTTCCTAGAGAAGCATACTGGGGTGTCTTCCACAGCAAAGTATCTGGGTGATTCTTTCCCTTTCACACGCTCAGCGTTCTCCTTTGTTACTTCAGCAGTACCTGGTGTTGGTTCATTCAAGTCACCTGTACCTTCAAAATCACTTAAAGAGCTCAAACTTGAGTTTCTGGAAAAACATACTGGAGTACCCTCAACAGCAAAGTTATGTGGTATTTCATCAGACACACGTCTGGGATTGTATGTGGTAACTGTCTGCTGTTGTGGAGATGGACTCTCACTTTCTACTTGCTGTGTAATTTTCTTGTTTTGATTTACTCTCTTAACGCTGGCAGGGGTTTTCTTTGGATTCCGCATTACTGGTCTGGGTATTACTTTCTTTGTGGCCTCTACAGAAAGGGGTTCTTCCTTCTTGACAACCTTCATCTCTTGTTTCAGTTCTAGTTTCTCTTTAGCAAAATCAACATCATCATCACATTCTAGAGAACTTAGAGAGTCATTTCTTGAGAAGCAGACGGGAGTTCCTTCCACATCAAAGGCATGAGGCGAGTCAAATGGTGATCGCTCAGCGCATGCGACAGTTGGAGCAGTGGTAGTGCTTTTCATTGTGTGTTTCTCTTTTGTTTCCAGAATCTCCCTTTTAGGTACTCCACCTGCATTGCCATTAACTATGTCTTCATCTTGAGCAGAATCTATGGTCAAATCACTAAGTGATGTAGCTGTTGAGAAGTTCAATGGCGTACCCTCAGTACAGTATGAAGTCATGGTGTCTGGTGGAGTGCTCGAGGTCCATGTCTTTAATACTGGTTGGGCAGCAGCTGCAGAAGGCACTGATGGCATACTAGTTGTTGGCTTTGTCATCATACTTCCAGGAGGCTGACTTAGTCTTGGTGCTGCCTGACTTCCTGGACTTATTCTCTTCACTGCAGACTTTTCAGCTGGTTTCTGAGACTTTCTCTTGCCTAGGTGAAATCCCTTTGGTTTGTTTGGTTTTGGTTTTGGCATTGCTGAGTTGATGCATTCTGCCAGAATGGTACTATCGTTCTCATTCAAAATTGAACTGCTTTCTGACTTTGGATCATCTGCAACAGCTTGTTTTAGCTCAGTTGGGTTTTCAATTGTCATCTTGCCATCATCTCCCTGCTTGATCTCGATATCATCAATACTCAAGTCACTGAGTGACGTAGCTGTTGAAAAGTTCAAAGGTGTGTCTTCAGTACAGAAAGTCTGTGGTGCATCATGACTGAATACTTGTTGGCTGAAACTCACATGTTTAGTGGTGTGTGCTGTTGATGGTGATTTGTGTAACTTTGATCTGACTTTGTTTTTCGGACTGGTCTGCTTTTTTGGTGGCATGGCAGAAGAGATGCAATCTTCTAGAATACTCTGCTCTGCTTCTGTTGTTTCCCCTGACAGGTCTACATCAGCAATATCTTGTCTAGAAGAATTCAATTCTGTTCCAACAGTGGCAGTAGTACTGTCATTTTGATTAACTTTAAGTTCTGGGTCCATGAGAATCTTCTCCTCGCCTTCAAAACTTAGTGAACTTAGGCTTGTTGCTCCTGAAAATCCCATAGGAGTACCTTCAGTGCAAAATTGTAAAATACCATCTGATGCTGGTTTTGGAGGTTCAGTTGCCATATCCTGGCCTTTAACTTTTGCTGACTCATCTGGAACACTTCTCTTTGGACTCTGGTGCATGGGTTCACTTGGTGAGTCTGGTAAGTCACTCGGACTAACAACTTCACTTGCACGGTGACTACTATACACAGAACTGCGGTCGTCATGTAGGGAATGTAATTCAAAACTGCTGAGAGAACTCAGTGAACTTGATCTACTGAATACTAGAGGTGTTTCTTCTATGAAAACTTCCCCATTTTGGGCTTCTTTTCGTTCTTCACCATCATGTTGATCAGTTAATTCTGGAGTATATGTACCAGAACCTGAAGCTTCACCTATACTGATGGATCGATTCTCTTCTTCAATAGTACCAGATGATTTATCTGTTGCATCTCCTTCTATTTCACTTGTCACCTTCTGATCATGATCGGCTGACACTGGCTGCTCAGCTTGAGTTCCATTCTCATCGGCCTCATTACTATGCAAAGAACTGAGTGATGAACACCTGGAGAAGCATACAGGTGTGTCTTCCACACAATAATTGGTTGGTTTGTCTTCATGGGCTTTCTTTCTGACCTCGGTCTGACCACTAGGTTCAGAACTTTCGGCAGGTTCTGCTGGCTGCATAGCGCTGTCATCAGGCGGCATGTGCTCACTCTCAAAGGAATTTGGAAGATCTGTAGCATATTTCTGGGTGTAGTCTGTTGGTTGATCATCAGATGCGAAATCATGAGGATCATCATAAGAATTGCTGCTTTCGGAGTATTGAGAACTGTAGTTTGTGGTCCTGTCTGTTTCAAAGTCTGCTTTGTGGTAATGTTCATTAACTGGAGGTCTGTACTGTTGGTGATACACATTACTCTCTGGGTAAATATGTCCACTGGCCATGCTTTCTCTCTGTCTATGGGGCATATTGCAGTCTTGGCACTGAACAGTGAATTCAGTTGATGGCTTCCCTTGAATATTTTCATCTGAAAACTGCATACTGAAATCTTCTTGTCCTGCTATTGGCATTTTGTTCTGACCAAATGTATGTCTGTACTTATTAGGACTTTCACTCCTCAGCATTCTGTCGTAGTGACCAGACACGTTGAGGTAGTTTTCACGACTAGGAGTAACGGTACTCCTGAAAGCTTGCTTTTGGACATGTTCACGTCTGTATCCTTCTGCTGTTGAGGGACTCTGTCTGCCAGGTATACTTTCATCAGAGTACTTGCGGCTGAAGTCAATTGTGGTGTCCATATCCCCCTCAATGTCTTCCCGCATTTTTCGCATTCTATTGTGATATATGTACTGTTTCTCTGGATGACTGCTCAATGCATTCAAAGTACTGTCTACGGAAAATGAATGATCAATTGCTGGTCGGTGATATGGCAGTCGTGTGTGTGCTCCCATTGGATCACTGGTGATACTGTTGATGCTTTCGTTTGACGATCGTTTGACATACATATGGTTAACTTGATTGTCAATCCCAAAGCTGTATGAATTCGAGCGACTGGTTAAATTGGAAAAGTCTGTATTCCCAAAAGTCAAAGAATTTGACCTTGTGCACAAGGATTTCTTTTGTGGTGATGATGCTGAATTTTTGGTTGATGTCTTGTTGTCTTTCACTTGTGCTTCCTGCCCTTCTCGCTTCTCTGCTTCGATGTTGGAGGCAGAACTGATCCCAGCATGCATTGCAACTTCCTGCATCACCTGTGGGGAACAAAGTCAAAAGAATATGGTCAGTTATGTTTCATCAAATATTTGAAGAGAACTGGCTGCAAAGGCGTAGTCAATCTTGTTTTTATAAAGTTGAAAAAATCTAAAAATTCCTTTTATATGTACTCCAGACATAGCAGATTTTCATTATGGCCAATCTGTACCAAGCATGACAGATTTTATGAATGACAACAGCTCTGACATGGTTTCAGCACTGTCAAGCATTTACAAAAGGTAAAAACTCATGTTGTATGTGGTGTGAAATTATAGCAAGTACACAATGATTACTTGGTACATTGAATATCCACATTTACTATAGCATTCAATATAGCGCCATAACAAACTATTGTATTTTAGCTAAGTTATGGGGTTTAAGAATGCATGCACCTTAGCCAAGTTAAGGGGTTTAAAATGCATAAATCCTAAGTATCAGGGGTTTAAGATTTCATAGATTCAGGAAAGGGTTTTTTAAGAATGTGTAAATCGTCTATTCTACATTCAAGTTTCATCATTTCACACAGTTTTCACTTTTAGTTGATAATTGTGACAACTATTTCACAATAATATAATGATCTGTCAATTTTTGGCCAAAAATTGTGAAAAAATATTCTGTCTTTGTCGAATGTTAGTGGGTTCACTTTTTATTCAAATCTATCAAATGCATGAAAGACTTCACTTTTTTGTCATACTTTTAAAATATTTTAATTTTTTCTTGTGATTTGTACAAAAGATTTCATTTTTTGCTAATTGTATGAAACATTTTTTTTTTTAGTTATTAACTTTCAGCAAAATCTTTTATTTTGTAAAATGTAAAAAAAGATAAATTCCTACCTTGGTGATTCTGCTGGCACTTCCTTTATGGCCTTCCCTAGTCCTTTCCAATGAATGTACTTCTTTTTTATTATTATCTGTTTCTTTCCCTCTTTCTGTTCTGGTTCTGTTGTCTTCTTCCTGGTCTTTGTCCAGACTTGGTGATCGTGATCTCTGATGCAGTAACCTATTATCTAGGATTTGTGGCGGCATTCTGTTTGCAGGGGAATGTCCTCTTGGTGATCTTGATCTATGTCTGCTATTGTCTTGTGGTCTAGCCATTTCATGAGTTGGCCCTGACCCAGGTGGAAATATTCTCTGTTTTGCACGAAGAGACAGTCGTCTTGGCAGACTTGAAATTCTGGAAAGCTCTTTGATATCAACGTCTCTTTTCCCAGTACTATCCCTTTGGTGTAGTTTATTTGTGTCTGGATTATTTTCCTGAAGATTTTTCTCAATATCAGCTTCTAATGCTCGCTGTTTCCGGACATGCAAGGAAGGCATGCCATCTTTTTGTTGCATGTCACGCTTCATAAAGTCAGGCCTTGCAGCCATAAGATTGCGAAGAGCGGCTGAACTGCCCATAGCAATCATTTTGTGTTTGGAATTCACCAGATTTCGGAGCATACTAACAGCACCCATTTCCCACAGTCCTTCTTGGTCTTTGGTATTTCTGGCAGACAAGTTCCATAATGTTCCACATGCATTACTGACAGTGGTTAAACTTGGCGAGGCTAGATGACCAAGCAAAACATGAAGGCAGTTGTGGTCGCGCAAAGTTTGACGATAGTCCTCCCGGGTGGCAATATGACTAGAAACGTTGCGAAGTATTCCACCTGCATTTTCTACAACTGTCATAGTCCTTGAAGGACTTTTGTATTGCAAAGTCTCCACAAGGAAAGCAAGAGCACCATCCACAGCACAAATATCAGCTTTGTTCTCTGTGCAGTGGGCAGAAAGATTCCATAATGCACTTAAAATTGATTTCAAAGTTGACTCTTTCTTCACTTGCACGGCAGACTCCATTAGGGCAGTCACAGAGCCAACTTCTCGTAAGATCTTCTTACTTTGCAAGTCAGCTCTCCACGACAAGTTTCTGAGGACACTAGCAACAACTTGTCTTAGGTCTTCACTGTCAGACTTCAACTGGGCAACCAGAGCTTGCATACACCCTTTCAAGGAGCACAATAATGCTTTGTTGGCACCGTCTCCAAAGGTTAGATTTGTAAGAGCCATTCCAGCATAACGTCGTAGTGTGTTACTGTATTGGTCTGTGTTGTTTCTATTGATGTCATAATCTAACTGTAACAGGTCTGCAATGGCTTGAAGACCACCTATGGACACAAACATAACAAAAGGTCAGAGGTCAGACTGGTGAGAACGTTTTGTAGACAGTCATACCTCACAAAACAATTTTTTTCTTACTTCATTTTAGTTTTTTATTGTGTGGTTATGGAAATTTTGAACATTTTGAGGCTAGTTATTTCATAAATTTCAGCTTCCGGTTAAATTTGTCCAAGACTCTCACGACTTTCTGAGAATGCTTTGAAATTCCTGATCTTTCAAATACTAATACTCCACATGTTGCAAGAATAAATGTTCTTTGTAGCACACTCCAAAGGATGCGAATGAAATATCAGCAAAAACTTTCATTTATTCTCAATAAATTTTTCTGACTATATTACTAGCAATATGTTATGATTTATATAAGCCTGGTGTATCAAATCCAATTCTAATCATCTGCAGTAGTATTTCATTTCACACTAGAGGGTCAAAACAAAACTAGAAGGTAAATTTCTTTTCACATGCACCTACATGTATAGTACTGTGTGTAATGCTTAGAGCAGAAAGTCAAGATGTCAACTAAGAACTTAAAAAAATTATTGTTATTTTCCTGATGCTCCCAGATGGCAAAATTTTATTTGAAGTAATGAGAATTGCTAGTGTCTAGTCTGATAACAACCTGTCTGGTTGGCCAATCATGAATTATTTTTAGTAAAACTTACCAAGCTGGCACATGGCACTTCGATGTTCTTCATCAAAGGATAGTTTCATAAGTGCAGCTACTGATGGACCAGGGTGATGATCTATAGGAGATGGTCTTGAACCTGTAATAAAACACAAAATTTGTATGTCAAACAAGATCATCAATACTAAGGAACTTGAAAAGCTGCCATTCACTGAATTCGGCGAGACGACTGAATGAGTTATTTACAAGTAGTGTCTACCTTCACCTTGCACTGTCCTCAAATTAAAGAGTGCCCGACACATCCTAAATTGCCACTGCGCCTAATTTTTCATGCGTCCAAATCAATACATTTACAGTATAAGTACCTGTATCATCTGATTTATTTTCTTCTTCATTGTCACCATCCTTCAATGAATCACAGTAAGCTCTTATTTGTTCCAGTAGTCTCAGTACCCTGGCTTCCTGTCGCCGCCTTTTCTCTTCTGGATGTGAGTGTACAATGTTATGTAAGGCAGCTGCTGCCCTGGCTCTGGCTTCTTTGCTGCCCCTAGTGTCCCCAAGTAAGGAGTCTTTATCAGGACCATGAAGTAGTTGAATTAAGAGAGGTAGACAGCCTGTTGGATTAAAAGAACATATTAGATTAGAATTAGTGCAAAATAGTTGTCTGAGAGAGCTATTAAACTATTTGGTCCAGTATAAAAGAATCAACATGAAGTAATCCTTATGGTGCCACTGATTACATAGCAGTGTGAGAATATTGGTGTTGAATCATAGACATTTGTAAGTTGGTTACACGGTTGTAAAGATGGCAAAGCAGATTATAGAAAGATTTGCTTACACAGAGACAGACAGATAATTAGACAGACAGACAGATAGATAGAAAGACACACATACCAACAGAGGCAGAGAGATAGGTAGTAGTCACACACAGACAGAGACAGACTGTAGACAGACTGTAGACAGAGAGATAGGTAATAGTCACAGAGACAGACAGACAGACAGACAGACAGATAGACAGACAGACAGACAGACAGACAGACAGACAGACAGACAGACAGACAGAAACAGACACACACACAGGCAGACGTTAGTACTTACCTGACTGTCTCATAGCTATACAACTGTCTTGAGAACTAGACATAGCGAGTAGAGTTCTGGACATATCATCTTTATCATGTGTTCCAAGCATTGACAGCAATGAATATACCATCTCAACCTACAATATATAATACATGTACATATTTATGACACACAGTGTGATAGTGACAAATAATCAGTGCAAGCTTTGGCCTGTACACTACTAGCACTGGTTTCATTTTGGTATTCACTACAAATTCACCTTCTCTCATACCTGTGGATGCCAAAGCCAATCCATAACCAAGGGTGATAAAGACACCCTTTCTGATAAAAAAAAAGACAAATAGAGTCCAATAAAAACTTAATGGATCTTTTATCATTTGTAAATTGTAGTGAAGTCAGGAGTGAATGAAATATAATTTGCGGAAAATACAGGTATAGTACATCTGATATCCTAGTCATGTAATATCTACCAATATTCTCAAGACCAAAAAAAAAAGAATTGTTTCTGGTCAGGACAGTTTGTCTAAAACACAATTTTTTACATTCCTGACAAACCTGTCACTCAGTCTACTATTTATGGCAGTTACTGTTCTTTTTATTTAGTACTTTAGAGCAAATGTGTATATGGGGCAGATGTAATTAATTTGCTTGTTCATGATTGACTTTGCACTTGTCTTCACTGAAGTAGGGAAGTTATTTTTGTGTTTCCCCATGGATCCGCAGACTGCATGGGCTGGACAAACACACACACAAAAGACAAACATGGCGGTATTTTTAAGTGATGCGTGCGCTGGCTAGAAACAATTCTTTTTTTGACCTTATCTACTATAGTTTGTACCATAGCTTTGACTCAAAACAATCATTATTTTGAAAGTGGAAAATATTCGGTGTAGGAAGTACAGTATTCTAAATGTTAAACATGACATCAATTTCTTGTTATGTAAACTATGACTCAGGCTGGCAATAAAAAAGTATCCTAAGGATGTGACTTTGTGATAAAACCAAGAATTTCTCAAAATCAATAGCTGTTCACTAGATGGCATGTCTATCTTCAAAATTTACCAAAGTTAAAGACTCCAGTCAGATTAGGATTAACAGATTGGTGAAACACAAGTATTTGAAAACAGTTGTCTGGCAGAGTTATAGTAAAATTGGTCCTGAAATGACAGACTGGTCCCATTAAATCCTGTGGTTACACTGATAAGATAAACACTAATGTTAGAATGTGGGATTGAATTATGAGCCTTTAACAGTCAATAAAGTGTGTTGTACATAGCTTTACATTGACCTTTTTATGTAGTATTCTTTAGTAAATTTTATACAATCACATGCCAGCTACATTCCCTGTTAATCCATGACAAATTAAAAACACCATCAAACACACACTCTCTACAGTCTCGGGAATGTAGCTAGCAGAAACGGCTGTTTTTGTAAGTACCCATATCTACCATGTAACTTGAATATCCTTGCACTGTACGCCCTAATCGACTACACAGAGGTAACCATTTGCTGACGTGTTACTGGGACCACTCCTGAGGCTTCGCGATAACACGGAGCATCGCAGTAACACGTCAATAAATGCTTAGCCCTGTGTGGTCGATGAGGGTGCACAGTACAAGGATATTCGAGTAAAATTATGTGGTAGATATCGGTACATACAAAACAACCCTTTTAGCAATGCGAAGCGCCGAGGACTGTGAGAGAGTCTACATCAAAACTATTGTATTATCTTGACATATCAAATTTTTACTTCCAAAAAGATAACTACAAATTAATGATCAATATATAATAAATTCTCCACTTATTAAACAAACATTCCACAAGCTACAGACTGATAGTTGTCTAATAACTTGTAATTTTCAGCAAAAAAAAAAAATTGAAATAAAATTTGTCTAGATTTTAGCAGATATCAAATTCCATAACATTCCAAATAACATCAGTCATAGTAATCTAAAAATTAATAATTATCAGTCTAAAAAGATAATAAAATTAAATATCCAAAGATTTTAACAGATACCAAATTCCATATCTTCCAAACCACATGTATCGTGTCAAATGACAGTGGTTTAAAAACTTAACATTTTCAATCCCCTCCCCATAACAAAATTAAATATCCCAAGATATTACATGTTACAGATGTCAATTTCTATGACTCCCCGACTGTACCAAGTGATAGTGATTTCACAACAACATTTTTTAAGGCACAACGTGAATGAAATAAAATATCCCTTAATTTCAGGAATCTTGTCATAATTTTCATAGCTAATATCAAAATTAACATCTATGTATTTTGCAAATGAGAATACGGAGAATATCAGGTGTAATTTTTTTTCTTTGAAATAGCAGGAATGAAATTTGATTCCTGAAAAAAATAGTATTCATTTCATATCATGAAATTAACCACCAAAATTTCAATATTGAATAGTTGTCAAGGTGTCAAAGATTGTGACTAAAATAGAGAATAAACAGTCTTATGTAAACATTAGTGGTAATCTGATGAGGTAACCGTTGTCTGAACTTTCAGTCACATCACATCCAATCAGCCAGTGTAGCTTACCATAGTACAGTACAGGATAGTTGTTACATACAGTCCAGCTAGGGTCGTAGACTACAAACAAGTCTGTGTGCTTGGTATTTTGTCCCTACACACGGCAACCTTTTCACGTAGTTGTGAAATGTCTCACTGAGTCATAACACCAAACCTTCAAATTACTCTGGGCAGTCAAAACTGATCGAGCGTGACTTTGAAACTGGCAAAATTTGGGACGAAAATACTCAGGGAGATATTTCCAGTCATGAAAAGGCAGCTGTGTATGTAGGACAAATGTATGCTAGTTCTATGTATGTATGTAAAAGTAATAAAACCTTCAAGGCCACTCTGACACTAGCTATTGGTATTTCACAAGTACAGACTAATATGAGCACACAGCTCTGAGAAATGTGAGTGTATGCATGCTATGTCTGTAATTATCTGAGGATCCCTACTATGTGCTAAACTGAACACTGTAGTTAAGTTTGGTTACCAGCTGTTGACACCTATAAGGGTCAGATTAGCATGCTGATGGCAGGCAGATGTGATGGCATGGATATGGTAAGTGTCACACGGCATGCCCCTCTCTCCTGGTGAGTAAATTAACACATGCCCCTCTCTCCCGGTGAGTAAATTAATAAACTTAACGTTTTCATAAGTTTGTATTATGCTTTTTAGAGTCATGTATGGTTAAGAGTTAACTATTATGATGTACACTGACATGATTTCATTCAAAGAAGCATGCTTAGTTGCCTTGGAGATAGTTGCCTTGGTGATGCCGAGAACCCCAGAAAAGAGCTTCAAACTCAAACTTATTAAATTATCACAAAAAGTCAACTCCTTACACCTTTTAGCCACTAAATAAACATGATATTTAGATCGTAACAATGATTGTATTTCAAATCTAAAAAGTTTGAAATGTTCTATTAATAACATTTTTGCTATAAAATTACTCATAATTCATTTTACTAAAGATCGAATGTTTGGCCTCTCACTGAATCATGGGTAATTAGCATATTTGGAACAAATCTGTTTCAAATTTTGTGATGAAAGTAAAACAATTTTAATTGTGGGCAATTCCAATTTTCAATGACCTTTGATCCTTGGAGCCAAAATTAAAATTGTTTACCTTGCAATGAATCATGGGTACTTCTCATTTAGAGTGACCTTTGACCTATGGTTTGAGTCATGGTCACATGATTTGACACATGATGAACTGTTATAAATTACTGAAACTTTTAAAGTGGCCAGAAGATGTAATTGTCCCGATGAAATATGAAGTTAGTGACACAAATAAAGTGAAAGCCCCATCAAGTTAGATTGTTAAATGAAATGAACCAATGACACACCTTAGTCCCCAACTGGGTGCTACTGAGTTTCCTTGCTCCCGAGCAGGATGAGCTGGAGAAACTGACCATGCTGGCGGTTTCCTGGTGTTCTGCCACTGCTTCACGGCTCATTCTGACAGGCGTACTACTGCGGTCCATTGGCCAGGCACCGTGATAGATTGACTGTGGAACATTAACGTTAACAGCCGGCATAGAGCCATTATCAGCAGATAAATGGGCATAAGGATTGCCACTGTTTGCATAGACATCAGGTGTTTGTGTTGCTATGGTGACCATACGGGTGCCATTGACAGTGGTAGTGACAAAGCTTTTGTGATGGTGGTGGTGGTGGCCATCTTTGGTATGGTCCGTGTCACTCAGAAAGCCACTGTCACGTCCTCTGACGATGGGGCCCTGAAAGCAGAACAATGCACATGGCGATGAAGACAGATGGATTGCAAATGAAGATGTTGTGAAATAAAAGACACAAAACACAAACAAACAAACAAACAAAACAGGTGTGAATGTGATCTGAACAAAACATATGACATGCAAACAGATTCACAGATTTCAAGATCAAAAAGAAAATAGCAAACGCACATTACAGCTAGCTATAACACAGTGTGTAACAGCTCATGAAAAGATGGTACAATTGCATGCAACAACTAAAAATAGTTCCTGTTTTTGCGGAAGGCAAAACGGTGATTAGGCCTCAGCAATATGACAAATAAATTATACATCATTAAAGTTTGATGAGGTATCACATTCACATGATGTAATTGAGATAAAAATATTGGACCACAATTATGACATTTAGCAAAACGACAACTTTTGATAGAAAGAGCACTATTTGTGTGTAAATCACAGCATTGTGAACTCTAGATTTGCATATGTTATTCTACTTAAGCTGAATCATAAATACTCATTGACAAATGCGAATTTCATACAGATCAAGTATTTAGTTGCTGAGAAATGACATAAATTTTATTTCTTGCACTTGCAGGAAACCCAATCCTTGAAGTTTGTTATTAAAACTTAATTTTATAGTTCCATAAATCACCTTTGTACATAAAATAGAATAGCATGAACAAATGAAAACGTAAGACTTCTTCTGTATCAAGATTGTCTATTTAACAATCATGTAAGAATGACACTTCAGTGGATACTCATTCATTTTCTCATTACACTTTGTCATAAAATCAGAGTAGAAACAAATTACTTCAATCTTGTGTTGTCTGTAAATTGTTCATTTATGGTTTAACATACCTTAACTAAACAAACCAGAATTCAAAATCATGTGGAAGTAATTTGTTTCATAAATATCAAAAGACAGATTCTATCTAGTGATAAAGTGTTAGTAAAATGCATATATGAAAATCTCCATGGAAACAAACTAATTTGTTAATTGTGTAGACTTCTTAACTGCAGTTTTTACATATTGTGGCAGTGTTGCGGTACTGTGTTGTGGCAGTGTTGCAGTATGTATATGTGTGTGTTGGTGTTGCAGTATGTACCGGTATGTGTTGTGGTGGTTGCAGTATTTAATGCCACTTTTTAAGTGTTGTGGTAGTGTTGCAGTATGTATTGTGATGGTTTTAATGCCACTATTTAAGAGTTGTGGTAGTGTTACAGTATTTATGTGTTGTAGTGTTGCAGTATCTGTGTTGTGGAAGTGTAGCAGTATCTCTGTGTTATGGTAGTGTTGCAATATCGATATATTTGGTGGTGTTGCAGTAAATCTCCATGGAAACAAACTAACCTGTCTACTATGGTGATTAGTTGTATTAACAGCAGTATGTACATGTTGTGGTGATGTTGCAGTATCTATGCGCTGTGGTGGTGTTGTTGCAGTATCTACACGTTGTGGTGGTGTTGCAGTAAATCTCCTTGGAAACAAACTAACCTGTCTACTATGTAGATCAGATGTATTAACTGCAGTATCTACGTGCTGTGGTGGTGTTGCAGCATGACTTTCTCCTCCGTTAGCATTGCCTTCAAACAACTCACAGTTACCAGAATCTCTCCTATTGTCATCATCTTCCTCTTTCCTTCCCTGAGAGAAAGAAAAAAATATTTGTTTTTGAAAATACAACTATACATTGTGTGTGGTTATAGATAGTGAAATGGGATTAGATCACTGTCAATCAGGTTGTAAATGAACAACACTGTACCATATTAATACCTGGAAATTTTTGCTATAGACTTATTTTCGCTAATTTCGCTGGAAAAACAGAAACGCAAAAATAAGTTTGCAAAACTTTATAGTAGTGAAAATATCTAGGTTAACAATAGTTTGTCTAGATAGTAATCTTGTAAAATTTGAACTGAAAATCTAAAATAATTCTGACAACCCCCTTGAGTTCATTTCTTTCTTCCAACACCAAGCTGTCCCTAGTTCATATTTATTTGAGTCAATTTATTTGATATCATTACAATTAAAATATCAATGCACAGATGCGAAATATGGGGTCTGTATAAATATACATAATTTATCAGGGAAATACATAACTTTGAATTTGAATTTGAAAGATGTTGTTTTTTGACACACTCAATTGAAGTGACTCTTAATTTACCTGTGTGCATGTAATAACTTTTTCAGTGTTTAAATCAATGCAATGTTTTTTCTAAAAGCAATCAAAGTAGGTAATATCTACCCCAGTTCCCCTTTCATGTAACCAAACAAAATTATGGTACAACATATAGAAAATAATGCCACTTTTACCAAACTTCATTCTTTTTGTTACAGGGGTTTCCCAACCCACACAAAAATACAGTGATGCAGTCAAGACTATTACAATTTATTTTTCATTTATTTTTTATTTACTAAGATGAACAGCTTATCTTCATACTTTGAACTAAGAATTTCAATGTGTCATTTCATACTTTGAATGAAGAATTTCAATGTGTTGTTTCTGAAAGCGGTGAAGATGAAACCACACAAATCGGCTACATGTATTTATTAGCAAAATTCAAAGGAAGGAAATTAATGTCTTTTCAAAAAAAATAATTCAACAGGTTTTTATCTTTCCATTTTGTATTGACCTTTACAAAAATAAATAACATAGAAATGTAATTCTGTGAGACAGCCATGTAATTACAACATTTTCATGTCAGTGCTTCGACTATAATGGAACATTCTTATAGTTATTGAATGCTAGGAATCACACAACGACAGCTGAGCTGTCAGAGATCACACACAGGTTGTTCACATCAAAAGCCCATTTTCCCATCAAAGGTTTCAAACCTTTTGCTATTAATTGCATTTCCCAGGTACAATTCTCCTGGCAGACACAAGTAGAGAAGTTGTCATTCTCTCATGTCAGATACACTTTATGCACATACAGGAATGCGGGAGTTGAAATTATGTTCATGTGTTATAGCGCCCTCTATGGTGAATTTGCATTTCATGTATAGCGCCCTCTTGAGACAAATCTGACATCATGCACCTCAATTTGCATATGTACAAAACAAAAAATATCTGACTGTGTTTGTCATATCAAGGACGATAACAAAAAAAACAGGATGACATCATAACCAAACAATTTACTGATTGTGGTTAACAAGAAACATGTAAACAGATTTTTAAGTGATTCATCATGTCAGAATAGAACATACAGTTGTTATTGTTCGGCCATATTTATCTATTGATACAGGCATGTTGGTGGTTTAGCATTCCATACAGCTTTACAAATCATTACACTATCTTTAGATCTATATAGCCATAAAATTAAACATTTAGTTACTGGTTGGATTCCTAATTTCTTTCCATTTTGATGAAACTAGAATCCTGACATGATGTCCAAGTTGACAGTTATCCGCATCAATGGAAAATTCAAACAGCAATTTTTTTTTTCTCGAAATGACATCTATTTTGTGTGTTTTCACCTGCTTTTAGAGACCAAAGTTCCAGCAGCTGGTAAACACCATGTATGTTCATTTATTTTTAATGAGAACTGACTAGGTAATTTGTCCATTTTTACCAACAAAATTTGGACATTTGATATTGGTAATATTCACACATGAAATCACAATTGTTGTATTGTAACTATTGATCTATTTTTACTTGAATTGTTTTTTATTTTAAAATGTTATCCTCGAGACAAAATTCCATAGCTATCTAACTGTTACACACCACAATTTCAATAAAATGTTATTCAAGCTGACATCAACTTGTGTCTAATTAATTCCTGACAACACTCAATACTATGATAATTGTTACTGTTGTCATCATTTGACAATGATGAATTGCTGCACTGTTGGCAGTATTTTGTTACATTTGAATACAATCACGCATTTATTACCTAATATGATTGAAATTTCATTTTTAGATGGCTTTTTTTTTCGATTCGAATTTATTGCCTTTGATTGAAAATGTTCATCAGTGTGGTAGATCTATTGATTTACAAAGGTTATAACACACAAGAAGTTCAAAGTTTTTTTAGCATTGAGCTTTCCATCTGTCTTTATTATTTTTATTTTCATTTGTATTCTCCTTTATATAGGATACACATTTTAATATATTTGTGTGTCATGATCAAACATAATCAGTCCAGATGAAAACGTACAATGGTCATATGGGCGACACATGGTTATTTATTTTGGATTTTTTATTTCATAAAACAACTCCACTATGTTTTCTGACTTGAAAAAAAGAATGTGAAACAACGTCAACCACGTCCGTGTTTGTAACTAAATAAATCACAATTTTTTTTTTAATTGTGTAAAATGTTTGTTATTGTACGTAAATAACAAACTTTACAAACACTTTCTAACTTTTTGCAACTTATTTCATTGCATTTCAAGGCATATTTAGACAACCATGAAATATTACTTTGGATTATCTCAATGACGCTAAATAATTTGCTATATTTTCTTCACAAGTAATCCACACACACATAGTTCTGATAATCGATTTGTTTCCATGGAAACAAAAATACTCAAATTGCACTGCATTTTCTGCAAGGTCTAATCTAAATGGCTGCAAGAACACTTTCCTGTGGGTGTGTAATAATTGGAAACAGTTATGATGCGTCTCCTGGTTACTACTATTACGTTTTAACAATACAAGACTAATTTGGTCACAACTTACCTCTCGGTCAATTTCTTCATAGTGCTGTTGCAGGCGTAGCATCTCTTTTTCTAGCAGCCTAACTCTATGGATCCTAGCTTCATATCTTGCCTGCATATCAGCGATGGCACCTAGCCTTTGCTGCATTGCTTCTCTTAGCTGCTTGGCCTCGTATTCAAGTTGTCTTCTAGTCATATCGTTTTGAAGCGAGTACTGTCAATGGATATCAAAATAAATGAGATAAAAGTTAGGGACGATTACGCAATGTCACACAAACTCACCAAGTGAACTTCGTTCGTTTAGGGGGTAGGGGGGTCTGGCGATCAATGTGATTGCTGAACTTCATTTTCACACTTCTAACCAAGTTTCCAAAACTTTTACACCTTCAATCATAACAGGTTCTGTATTTACTATAGTGAGATGTTGATAAGCTGATAAAAATGTACTTCTAATGTGAAATATGGTGCTGGGTTTCTGGTAGTATTTTAATGTGTTTACCACCATCATCTCAGTAAAAAGGTTCACAAGGATGGAACTTCACGTTCACCATCATGTTTTTACATGGCATCGATTGTAGTGGAGTGACCGTTACAATTTTCATCATAGGTTACATCATATATAAACGTGTGATGTCGCACTTGTGAATGTTCCTTTAGGGGAGGGGGAAGAAGATTTTGTCCTAAACGAACGATATTTGCTTATTGAGTGTGTGCGACATTGTGTGGTCTTGCCTGAAGTATCAAGAAAGCATAACTTCAATGTCACATAAGTATGTCTTACTAATACCTGATACACCTATTTCAGTTGAGTAGTTAGTCATACTACATTACACTTTCTCTATACATTGTACATGTAGCTGATATTGGTAACACCAATTTCAGTATTCTTCGTCGAGCTTTAAAAGGCCAGGGTTTCAATCTCATTAGTGTTCAATTGCATTAGTAATATCTTATCCGTGGAGCCATGAGGATTACGGTACATAGGATTATTATTTGTTCTAGATTAACTTTTTCTATATCTCTGCCAGATAAGTATTTTTCACACCTGAATTTTAATCCTAATCTAAACTGGACAACCCTGCTGACTTAAAAAAAAAAAGGGGGGGGGGGGTGTCAGAGAAAAAAGAAAACCACTTTGTTATTGCTTTTGTTTTGTTGATTTGATTTGATTTGATATTTTTGGGGGGTGGGAGAGGGGGTGGGGGTTCAAAGATCATGCACTTAATAGTAATGTTATGTTTCTTGGTATCCCAGAGACTTGGCTATCTGACATAATATACATATTCTCTGTTCCGTCTGGCAAACAACATTACTAAGTCCAGATATCAGAACCTCTGTGCTATATTTTAGGAGAGTTTTTCAGCCAAAAAAACATTTTTCATACCTTCGTGTCCAAGTAAATATTGATGTTGCTATGGACAAGAGTAATAGCTATACTAACATATGAATCACACAACCAAACAAGTTAGCTATTAAAATGACATGAAACTCATACAACAATTACCCTAGTCAGGATAACTATTTGAAGTAGCTGACTTTTGGTTGTTGGGATACAAATGTCATGAAAATACCAATTAATTTGCAAACTGGGTTTTAGAAACTATGCACTATTCTATACCAAATGAACATAGACAGATGTCTAATATTAAATAGTTTGATTTTTAGTGTAGGACAATCTATTTTCTAAGACTTAAAGCTGTGCCAACTTATAAGTTTCTCGAAAACGTCCCCAGTCTAAGGAAACAAGATGTATGATATATATATATGTAGCTTTTAAATGTGAAAACATGATATATTTATTCGAGTCACATTCATGGAGCATTTGAATTTGATAAAGTATTGCTTTCAAGTACATCCTAGATAATGTGTGTGCTGTAAACGCAATCATTTCATTAATGCAATTACATGTATTATATAAATTTCCTTAATCCTACACAAAAAATGCACTTTTAGCAAATACACTGTAGTTAGTCACTATGATAAATAGATCAAAGCTGTCACATATGTACACACAAATTGATGACCATTCTATCATGTGAAGTAAATATAAACATAAATTGATAACCATTTTGTCAAGTGATGTAAACATACACATAAATTGATGACCATTCTGTCATGTGATGTAAATATAAACATAAATTGATGACCATTCTGTCATGTGATGTAAATATAAACATAAATTGATGACCATTCTGTCATGTGATGTAAACATACACATAAATTGATGACCATTCTGTCATGTGATGTAAACATACACATAAATTGATGACCATTCTGTCAAGTGATGTAAACATACACATAAATTGATGACCATTCTGTCATGTGATGTAAATATCCTAAATTGATTTATCATTGCAATTTGTTACATACACATAAATTGATGACAATTCTGTCAGGTACACATAAATTGATGACAATCCTGTCATGTGATACAAATATATGAGTATATTGATGATCATTCTAAATTGTTATATAATTGTTACATGCACATAAATTGATGACCCCACTGTAAATTGATGACACTGCTTCCATGTCAATACACATAAATTGATGACTACTTCACTACATGCCACAACACAAATATTGATGACCTAATTGTTACTTCAGCATTTATGAATCTTGTCAAAAGATGCAGAGTTTTCTTTTCCAAACACAGGATATGACCTTAGAATCAATAATTCATCTGTTGTTACACAGAAAGACTTTCAACATCTGAAGGAAAAACACAATTAGGAGATACATGGAATGCTCCAGAACTAAAATCAATACTTGAACGCAAGTTATGCCTTGTGGTCAATCTACCAAAGAATTCTCTGAGGGGATAGAAAAAAATGGACACTAACTTTTTGACTTACAGTTTCTGTTATTGGCAGACTATCGATTTTCTGGGTTAGGGATTGCATTTGTGTGTAGTACCATTCTTTCTCTTTTTCTTCTGCTTCAGTGTCTCTGAGAATTAACAATCTGGAAAATAAACAGGAAAGGAGATTTAGTTAGCATGGATTCTGAGTCATACGACACATTTTCACTTTCATTGCATCACCCATGATACATTCTAGTTCAGTTTTAACAGTAAAAAGTGTAACAGTAATACTCACGCGTACGACATAATATTTCCCGCAAAAAATTGTTCGCATATATACTGAGTCATTTTACACACTAGCACTTTTTCTTGTGTCACTGTCAGCCATTTTGTTCAGTTCTGACAAGAAAAATGATGCACTTATACATAAGACACCATTTTCCCGCCAAAAGTATGCTGGAAAATTTTCAGTTTCCAGAATTTTACTTTATATACTCATTTCAGTTCAAGACATACTATTATTTCTTGGACAAAATCATATTTCTATAAAATTTACAAATTGAAAACATCAAACATCAAACATGAACTATGTCTGATTTTTGCGTCACACACACATAAATTTGTTTGGCAACAATTTAATTTTTGTTATTATACAAAAAATGAGTCAAGTGACTTCCTGTCTGGAAGAGTAATTTCATGATTACCTAACAACAAAACAAGATTAATAACAAAAATGAAAAGTAAGAATAACGCTCTTCACACCGTCTACAAATCATATATATATGACGTAGTACACAATAGATTTACGTATGTTGAGACAGACTTGCTGATGAAGAGAGCACTCTTTAGAACGATCAATCACAGTTATGAATTGAAATTTCATCTCAAAAAATTGAAAAATGACAAAACTTCAATAAAAATAACTTAATATCAAAAATATGTAAGCTCCACAGATGTAAAATGTCAAATTCTCATATCAACAACATTGTTCAACCATTGTGCTGTGATCCAGATATCACCAGCTACACTTATATAAAATGATGAATGACTTGGCACACAAATGTCACTTCTTAATCTAGATATTCAAACATATTTACATTCAAATTTTCAAAAATATGAATGGAATTCATCTTCAGAAAGTAAAAATGCAAAGAAAAAGGAAGAAACACACCTGCCTTGTATGTGAAAGCACTGTATAATTCACTCTAAATAGTGCAGGTAACAACAGACTTCATACCTTTCAAATATTGATCACACTACAGTCACTTCACAAATGTAACCATGTCAAATCCATTCTTGCAGACAATAACAAGACATTCTCACACAGCACACAAACTGATTACAAAAGCCTTTTTTTCCTATATTCAATATTGCACACCTATTGTGCTCGCAATCCATGTGCACGCACGTGATTGGGTTTCCAGATAGCCACGGCAATAAAATATGCATAATTTCACAAATAGAATGCACGAATACTGGCAGGAAAATTGACATTTTGTCAAAACTGAAGCCCTGTAAATGATCTTTGAATTCATTAGGGTGTGCTAGAAAATGTATGTAGGGATGATAGATGGAGATAGTGGCCGTTCAAAGCAAGCTGAGGATCTATGATATTGGAATAATTTATGGGAGGTCTAGATACATACACTTAGTAGTAGACAGATAGTCACCTCAAAGCAGACTACACCTACCAACAACAATCCACACAGTGATATTCTCAATCAATTTAAGAAAATCCAATGCTTGGTTTCTACATTTCTGTACCATCATCAACATACTTACATTACTGTCATATTTATTTTCATAATTTGACATATTTTCACTTATTTAC